>NW_027466499.1:490000-495000 GCF_050575085.1 Anarhichas minor | reverse complement strand
AGTTCATCACCAGTTTACAAAGTAACATTATCAGAGAGCAGAGACTAGAAACACATGTTCTACTGAATATTGGAGGAGAACCATCGTCAGTAAAACTTTATTTACACTGTGATGATTAACGTTAAAACTTTGTTAATGTTTGTTTGTTTTTCATGCAAAAAAATGCTATTTTCTGCATTTTTGGGGGGGTGTTTCCCTTTTGTACTAAAAACATACTGAACCATGAATTGTTGTGTACCGTTACACAACTATGATTTGGCTTGTAAAATTGTATTATTAACTCTTGAAAGCGTTTGATGCATCCCGAAAAAAATCCTACTGTGAATATAATCTTACCAACAAGTTGTAAAATAGCATAGTAGTGTAAAAGTAAAGTAGTAAAATCCATACAAGTGCTCATTGATATTGTTCCTTCATGTGTTCAGTTGAGCTGGCTGGAGGTTCTGCCGCTCTGTTCTCCTCAGTCTGAGTTTGATGAAGCTTTGAGGACTGATGACCGACACATTTATGCGTTTTGACCGACGACGACGACAGACTGTTACTTTTGGTACAAACACACTAAATGGTTTCTCCCCTGTACGAATTCTTGTGCTTGAAGTTCAACCCTGACTGAGGTTCTCTGGTCTCCTTCCAGTCATCAGTCTCAGGTTCAGGTTCAGAAGAGTTTCCAGTCTTGTCAACAGTATCTGGTTCTGGATGTCTATCTGGATCTGAGTTCCTGTCTGGTTCTGGTCCTTCACAGTCCTCTCCATCACCTTCTGTTTCCATCTGTTCAGTGGACCTGCTGGCTGGAGGTTCTGCCTCTCTGGTCTCCTCAGTCTGACTTTGATGAAGCTGTGAGGACTGATGACCGACACATTTATGTTTCCTGAGCTGATAAAACCAAGTGAACTTTTGGCCACAAACACTGCAGCTGAATCGTTTCTCTTCTGTGTGGTTTCTCATGTGTTCATTCAATTTGCACTTGCCAGGGAATCTTTTACAACACAGTGAACAGTTGAATATTCTCTCTGCTGTGTGAATTCTCATGTGTTTCTTCAGACTTTCCTGGGAGCCAAATCTTTTCCCACACTCAGAGCAGCTGAACGGTTTCTCTCCCGTGTGGATTCTCATGTGTTTCTGTAAATTTCCACTCTGTGAAAAACATTTCTTACAAATTGAACAAATGAATGGTTTCTCCCCTGTATGAGATCGCAAGTGTATCTTCAGATGTGTCTTTTTCCTAAATATTTTCCCACAATCGGGGCAGCTAAATGGTTTCTCTCCAGCACTACATCTTGAATCACTGACAGAAACTTCATCATTTTTCAGAGAGTTTAAACCTGACTGAGGTTCTCTGGTCTCCGTCCAGTCATCACTGTTATCAGTGTCAGAAGAGTCTCCAGTCTTGTTATCAGGATCTGGTTCTAGATCTCGGTTCCTGTCTGGTTCTGGTACTCCACAGTCCTCTCCATCACCTTCTATTTTCATCTGGTCAGTTGAGCTGCTGGCTGGAGGTTCTACCTCTCTGTTCTCCTCAGTCTGAGTTTGATGAAGCTGTGAGAAACGACGACCAACACATCTATGATCTTTGAGCTGTTTACACCAAGTGAACCTTTGGTCACAAACACTGCATCTGTAGATTTTGTGGACTTCCAGATGTTTTGTCAGATATCTCCTCCATGCAAACTCTTCACCACAAATTGTGCAATTAAACCGCGTTTGCATCGTGTGGATCCTCATGTGTTGAACCAAAGACTCGCTGTCACTGCAGTCTGTGTTACACACTGAGCAGCGGAAAGGTTTCTCCCTTGAGTGACGTGTCATGTGAGAACGTAAGCTTTCCTGCTCATTAAATATTTGACCGCAAAGTGAGCAGCGAAATGGTTTCTCTCCCATGGGGGGGTTCTTGTGTGTCAGCAGAGTGAGACTGTCTTCAGATCTTTCGTGACACTCAGAGGAGCTGAAAGGTTTCATGTCAGTGTTACATCCTGGATCTCTGACAGAGACCTCCTCACTGTTCAGATGCTTTGGACCTGATTGAGTTCGATCACCTTCAACTCCGTCATCAGTCTTGGGTTCAGTTTCAGCCTCGTCATCAGAGCAGCTGAATGGTTTCTTGTTGCTATTAAATCCATCATTTGCAGAGACCTTTTTATTTCTCTGGTACGTGAACCCTGACTGATGTTTCCTGGTCTCTTTCCAAAACTCAACGTCAACACTGTCATCAGGTTCAGAGGACGGTTCAGTCTTGACATCAGCATCTGGTTCTAAATCTGGATCCGAGTTCCTGTCTGGTTCTGGTCCGCCACAGTCCTCTCCATCAGCTTCTGTTTCCATCTGTTCAGTTTGTCTTTGATAAAGCTGTGAGGACTGAGCTTCCTCTTCATCGTCTTCACTCTTCACAGGAGTGAATGAGAACTTGATATCAGCCTCCTCCAGACCTTGAAGCTGCTCTCCCTCCTGACTGGTCCAGAGTTCCTCCTGTTCCTCTTTAATATGTGGGGGCTCTGGGTCCTCCTGTTCCTCTTTAATGTGTGGGGGCTCTGGGTCCTC
This sequence comes from Anarhichas minor, assembly GCF_050575085.1. NCBI lineage: Eukaryota > Metazoa > Chordata > Actinopteri > Perciformes > Anarhichadidae > Anarhichas > Anarhichas minor. The sequence goes on along the minus strand of NW_027466499.1, from coordinate 492,465 downwards.
CTGTTCCTCTTTAATGTGTGGGGGCTCTGGGTCCTCCTGTTCCTCTTTAATGTGTGGGGGCTCTGGGTCCTCCTGGTCCTCTTTAATGTGTGGAGGCTCTGGGTCCTCCTGGTCCAGACTGGAGCTCCACTCCCGCTGCTCAGAGGGAACCTCTTCTTTAACCACCAACAGCTGCTGGACGTCTGCAGGAAAACAGGAAACACACATTGAAGGAAAACCAGTTAATGTTAAGTCAAGCTAAAAAAAAGTACATTTTTATGATGTTTTTGTATCTGTAGCGTGATGGCTAATACCAGTTTTATTAAATAATAATGAATTAATATCAAAATATGTTAACAAGTATTTATAACTCAATTATGAATCATAATCCTATAACTTTGAATGAAAAATGATGATGGTACTCAGCTTTCACGATAAGACATCATTAATATAAGTAAGGGAATTTAAATTTAGACTCAATTTAGGACGCCACCCAATTTTGGAAAAATAGGGAAAACTTCAAAATTCTATATTAATCTACTAAATCTTAATCTCAGGGTCGCTACGGAGTTCTTGACATGGTGAACAGGGATCTATTATTTCATAGACACACGAATCAAATGATGAAGTTCTTTATAAACGGAATATTTATGAGACTAACGAAATAGAATTTAAAAAATGAAAGGATAAATAAAGAATATGATGAAGACTACAATGAATAACAATGGACCACTGTGATGTAACATTTTCCTGTGCTAGTACTTTACTACTGTGATATATTCACCTGTTTCTATTGTCAGCCCGTTTGGTGGTTTGACCCTCTTTGTTTTCGTAGATAACACTTCAAGGTTTGAGGACTCCCAGTTATAAACAAGGGTGATAAAAGACAGATGTCTTAGAGCAGACATGTCAAACTCAAGGCAATTGAGGTACAATTATATCCGGCCCGCGAGAAAATATCATATGTCTATCGTAACTGGCCCGCCGGTCAATAGGACGCACACGGCTGATACTAAAAGTCCCAGAAGACACTGCAAAAGCTACTAGCGACAAATCTAGCGACTTCTCTGGTGTTCTGACTCTGACGTGAAAGCACGTACCGTTCTGCAGTTACTGTCGTGAACGAGCAGCGGGTGCGACCGTGAGCCGCCTCAAAGCACTCACAGACGGTTACTGTCACAGTAGCCTCGCGCTGCAGTCAGAGCAGAGAGCAGACAACCTCTCTTCGCGTCCGACTACAATTGGATTGCGCATGGCCACCGCCGTAATTAAAGAATATAACTTAAGACGGCACTATGAGACAAGTACGAGCACCTGGACAGACAGCAGAAGGTAGAGAAGTTAAAAAAGACGCTGGTGTCACAACAGACTATGTTTACACAGGCAAAATCCCAAAGTGAGGCTGCCGTGAAAGCTAGTTTTGTTGTGGCCGAAGAAATAGTTAAATCAGGCCGGCCTTTTACCGAGGGAGAGAGCAGCGGGACAAATGTGCAGGTGAGCTGACAACGTATCACTGCATCATCCACCAGGAAATGCTGTGTGGTGAAGCTCTCAAAATGGAACATGTAATAAGCACCGTAACACAGACGGTTAACTTTATCAGAGCTGAAGGCTTAAATCACCGCCAATTTCGCTCTTTTCTTGAGGAGATCGATTGTGAACATAGCGAGGTGCCCCATCACAGCGAGGTGCGATGGCTAAGTCGAGGGAAAGTGCTGAATAGATGTTTTGAGTTGCATGAGGAAATCTGCCAGTTTTTGGAAAGCAAAGGGAAAGACACCACAGAGCTCCGGGACGAAAAGTGGCTATGTGAGCTGGCCTTTTTGTGCGACACAACGAGGCATCTCACTGCGCTGAAACTCCAGCTTCAGGGACGGGGACGTGTGATCACAGACATGTGTGACGCAGTGAGAGCTTTCCAAGCCAAGCTGCGCCTGTGGGAGACTCAGATGCAGAAAGGAAACTTGGGTCACTTTCCGTGTTGCCAAAGAATGACAAACCGTGTTTCCACCGCTGTGTTCCCGACTGCGCATTTTGCCGATACACTGGGTGCACTTGGCACAGAGTTCACACTGCGATTTGACGACTTTGCAGCTCAAAAATTGAAATTTGAACTGCTCAGCAATGCGTATGCAGTTGATGTGGACACAGCACCTGTGCACATCCAAATGGAGCTGATAGACCTCCAGTGTAATGACACTCAAGGCAAAGTTTGACTCTGTGGGCTCTGTACAGTTCCCACGCTTCATCCCCGAAACGATGCCTTAACTCCGCCTACATGCTGCTCAGATGCTCTGCATGTTTGGAAGCACATACCTGTGTGAGCAGCTGTTCTCTGTGATGAAGAGGAACACAAACCCACACAGGAGCCGTCTCACTGATGCACACCTTCACTCCATCTTGAGGGTTTCCACAGAACTTAACCCCAGATATTAATGAACTGGCAGCCAAGAGAAGATGCCAAACATCTGGCTCTGGCACATCTG
>NW_027466499.1:472500-485000 GCF_050575085.1 Anarhichas minor | reverse complement strand
AACTACACTGTGTTTGTGTCCTTATTGACAATCAGATGACATGCTAACACAGCCGCATGCTAACTGTGTTCCGACAGAGCTAACAGAGACCCGGAAGCACGAGCAACACTTCCGGTACGCTCCTCTGGCCTTCACAATACAACAGCGTTTTAAAAGTCCATTTGATCCGCAGTCCTTTGATAAAATGGGTGGTAGTAGTATCAGTAGTAGTAGTATCAGTAGTAGTAGAATGGAAGTACTTTGCACCCCGTTACCACAGAAATCCGGTTCAAAACACCGTAAAGGTACGTACACACAGGAAACAGTGTTATAAACATATAAATCTTTTATTAGTACAAATCTAACTGTGTGAAGCAACCAGTGACAGCTGGTTTAGCGGGCAGGAGGAGTTCACAGACCATGCGCTAAGATCGGCCTCAAACAATTTAAAGCAAAACAAACAAAATAACAAACCATGGCAGCGTCCCACTAACTAGAAAATAAATGAAAACAAAAACATAAGTAATCACAAACAACTGCCAATAAACAGAAAACAAACCCAAAAAGATTGTAATTCCACCCACCGAATGTTCAGCAACCCAACCACCCCCACTTGGATTCCCCCCCAGCTACCATTGGGTGCACTGCTCAGGAAGCTCTAAAAAACACAAATACAACATTACATCTTTCTTAATTATACCCAATTCCCCCAGCATACGACATACATAAAGAAAAACCCTTCCACTCTAAATATATTTACCCGAATCAGCCATCCCCCAAACACACGCTGTCCCCTCCGTAACGGATGCCTCCCAGACACTGCGCCACCGACGCAACTTCTCATGCGGCCTCACGCTATGTCTCCGCTTGTTGTGGGAGAGCAAGTAGTTGGACTCGGCACCCCCCCACTCGTGGCGGCGGAGACAGAGAGCAGACTCGGCACACCCGCTCGTGATGGTGTAAATATGAACGGGACAGCACTTTGCTGCAACATATCACGTTACCATGAAAACTACAAAAAATATGATGTATAATTGTGTATTTATTGTATACTTTGTACTCCCTGATGTGAACGTCTTCAGGCTCTTTCCTCACTAGATGAGAGGTAACTTCATATCATCTATTTACTCGTTTTTGTGAAAACAGCTTCAATGACAAAATCTAATATTTGATGAATAAATAAATAAATATCTTCTGATTTCATGTTTATTTTTTGTTGCATCTTTAACTCTTAATGTTTCTGAGTACATTTAATATGATAGGCTGAACACACTGATCCGTCCTCTTTGTTTACCTTTTTGTTTTACGTATCCATGCGTCCACTGGTTACCCCGTGTTTAACGTCACATTGCAATGATTTGTGGGTAATTCCCTTAGGCTAAGTCAGCATACCATGCTGACTTACGGAAAGGGTTCATAAAGGGCTCAAAATGTCTGCAAGAGACTCAAACACTTGATGATGTGACAGTGGGACATCCCTAAACCCTCACGGACTTCGCGGGAGCGCGCCTCAAAGTCCGTGAGTCCGTAAGGGGGGACATTGGGATTGGGCCTAACACTACCGCTCATCTGGCCTTCACAATAAAAGAGAAGCTCCGCGGTGGAATGTAGCTAAGTACATTTACTCAACTGCTGAAGTTTCGTAAAATGTCAAGGTACTTTACTTGAATGTTTCTATATGACGACGCTTCATTCTACCAAATTACATCTCAGAGGTAAATATCCGAACAGACTATTTTAATCGTTCCTCTTTTCAGCACTAGATACACTTCTGGTACACTTCTTCTTCTTCTTCTTCTGGTTGTCATTCAGCTTATTGGTGCATTACCGCCACCTTCTGCTCCGGAGTGTAGATCAGACAATAGACTTACAATCCTCCCACAAAAAAAAAATAAAAAAAATAAAAATGAAATGAAATGAAAAAATTTAAATTAAGAAAAATCTAACAAAACATAACAAAACAAACAAACAAAATAATAAGAATTAAATAAATTATAAACAAAAGAAAATACTTCTGCTCTTTGGTTTAAGCGGCAGCTTGCGCCCTTAGCGTTGCTCTCCTGGAGGTATTTGTCTCCTACAGAGTCCAAAATGTTGTCTCCTCTGCTCTTCTCTTCCTGTTTCCTCCCCTACTTCTCAATTGAATTGACTGTAAATGTCTCCGTCTTGTCTCCTGATCCCAGTGCTGCTGCCTTTTCTTTTTTGCTTTCCTTTCCTTCTGATTTGAATGATTAACATGCGTATGTACGTTTCTCTCATTGGTCCACTCTTTTCTTTCCCAGAATGCCTCTATGAGCAGAAACCCAGAATAATACGATGAGACAGATGAAGACTTTGTGTGGTTGGTTTTGTTCTGCCCGTTATACCTATATATACCATCAGGAGGGAGTAAATATACTTAGACCTCCACAGTGAGGAGCTGCTACTGTTATTGGATCCTTTGATCCATCTGTAAAAACATGCTTATAGTCCTTGAATTCAAACTCCTCAGACCCAGTTTGGAATTAAAGGCCAGTTTATAGTTTGGTCTCTGGATCTCCCGTCCAGTAGAAAAGGTTTCCAGCTGGCCTCTTGTACCCTTCTGGTCAGATCAATATCTCTATGCCCCCTCAGATGTATCCAGTCATATCCCATATATATACATATATATATATATATAGTAGGGGTGGGAATCACCAGAGGTTCCGCGATACGATATTATCACGATACTTAGGTCACGATACGATATTATCACGATACTGTTATGCGCTGCACTCTCCCCATGAGCCTGGCTACTGTTGGTAGATTTAACCCCGTTGTGAGGCCAGATGTCTCTATCTTTGTTTTGACCAACTTCCTTCCAATCACGCTGACCCGGGACCTTTGCTGACCTCACCAGAAAATAACTCAGCACCATCTAGTGGACTGGAAAAGCAATTGATTTGATTTTTCTAAAAAAAAAAATATATATTTTTATTTTTATTTTTTATAGTTTATATAATAAAAGATCGATACTTGGCGTCCGTGTATCGATACAATATCGCCACGCAAAATATCGCGATACTATGCTGTATCGATTTTTTCCCCCACCCCTAATATATATATATATATATATATGTGTATATATTAGTGCTGGGCAAGTTAACGCATTCATTAATTAACGCCGACAATTATTTTATCGCGTGTTAACGCATTTTTTTATTTTTTTTTATTGAAAGACAAGAGACAATACATATACATAACAACAAGAGGATGACAAGAACAGTGGGATAAAAGCCAGCAAACATCCTATAGTCAGTTGTGTATGTATGTGTGTGTGTGTGTGTGTGTGTGTGTGTATGTCCTTGAGCCTTTTGAGATGGGAAAAAAACAATAATAATAATAATAATTTTAAAAAAAAACAGGTAAGTATTTTTAATTTGTTATTATTGTAACAGACTGTCCTCATGTTTATCGTTTTGTATTGGAGATATGATGTCCCTTCAGGGTTGCCGTAGAGACATTAAGTATAAAACATGCTACCTGCATCCATGCGATTAATCGCGATTAAATATTTTAATTGTTGCCCAGCACTAGTATATATATATATATATATATATATATAAGTGATTGAGAATTTAAACATTTCAACTTGACGAATCCCATCTTGTGTCTTGGGATCTTTTTCACAGAGCCCGTCATCTGCAGTCAGTGACCTTCTCATATCCACCAGCAGAATAAATAAATAATAACAGTTCTGACCCTGTTTGAACCTGGATTATGGACCTTCCTCTCAGAAAGTCCATAATCCAGGTGTAAACATTCCCTTTGAGTCCATGGTGCCCCTTTGCTCTCTGTGACGGCCCTGCCTCTAACAGCAGTCGTGGCTGATTGACGGATGCAGAACACCTGGTCATTGAGCATAAAGCCCTGCTCCAGTGTTGCTCTGGGGGCAGGTTGTCTCTGGTATATGTGGAGTGATCGCTGCCGGTTATGTTTGGTTTTGCTGACAACACACACACTTTATCACACATGCATCCACGTTGACATTACTGATGTTACTGACTGACACACTTCATAAAGTTAACTATTTCTTTATTTGGTTAAAATAAACACTTTACGTAACCATCATCTGTTGTGTCTTTGCCATATTTGTCATAGCCTAGGAGCCAGGTTGTGACAGAATCCTAAATCCACCACCTGAGCTCTCCAAGAACTACATGAACATCTCGTTGACCATGAGGTCTTCTTTCCACCAGCTTCAATGCTTTTTATTTTTTTCACACTTTATTTTTTGCCTTTTCACCACAGACGGAACACTTGCACACAAAAAATAAATTAAAAAGGATCTGGATTGCTCTGTCTCTTCAGAATCAGAATCAGAATCAGCTTTATTGGCCATGTATGCTTACGCATACATGGAATTTGTCTCCGGTTTCTACTCCGCTCTCAATGTACAAACACCAATTTACAATAAACAAGACAATATATATATAAAGAATAAAAAAGGGCAGCAACAAAGTAGAACGGATGTAGGCATAGACATTTAGCTATATACAATATAAGTATAAATATATATTCAAGAGAAAAAGTGTATATACAGTATATATATACATGTGAACATAAACCTATAGACAATGGCATGAATTATAAGTGGTGGTAATAGTGCAGTATAACTTATTTATTGTTCATGAGAGTGATGGCCAGTGGAAAGAAGCTGTTCTGGTGGTCTTGGCGTACAGAGCCCTGTAGCGCCTACCAGAGGGGAGGAGTTGGAACAGCTTGTGTCCAGGGTGTGATGGGTCTGCAGAGATCTTTCCAGCCCGTTTCCTGACTCTGGAGGTGAACAAGTCCAGGATGGAGGGCAGGCTGGAACCAATGATCCTCTCTGCAGACCTGACAATCCGTTGCAGTCTGTTCCTGTCCTGTTTGGTGGCAAAAGCATGATAACTCCTGTGAAATATTCAGGTTGTGTTATCGTTGACATGTAAACATCGTCCATTTCTCCCACTTCTCACGACATCCCTCCACTTGAGCTCTTATTCTGTGAGTTAACGTTTCCATATCATACATTTCAGTCACAATTATCAGCCATCCATCTTGTGATGGTGGTTCTGCCTTGTGCCATCTCTTCATAATAACCTTCTTACAAGCTGCTAGCAACACTTTCAGCAGGTACCCGTCTTCTCTTAATTTGGGGAGTAATAAAGAATCTGATTACATTCTTCCAACAATGTTCTCTCCAAGTACGCAAGGATGTTCAAGACTGTGTCCTCCAGATATTCAACCCTTCATCCTCCGTAGTATTCACACCAAGTTCTTGTTCCCATTTCAGTTTGACATAAAACGTTGTATTCAATGTTTTTTCATTGGTTGTCCCACCGTGATGCTGCTGTCCTCTTTACTCTGCCTTTACTTTTAGGAATGGATTCTAATGCAGCTGATATTAAACCATGTCTTAGTTTATTATTGAGTATTTCTACATCCATATTAAAACCAATCAGCCTCCTCAAGTCTCACCATCAGAATGGATAACTATGGAAGACATTTCCATCACTCATCGGTGGTGGATTATTGGAGACCAGTGTGAGATCAAGTACAGACTCTTCTATTACTGGACCGTCATCATCATTCTCTCGCTAATAAAAGAGCCATTTAAAAGTCTGTTTTACCTACTTTTCTTTTGATAACTTCCAACTTTAAAATGTAAAGACACAATCAGATCAGTGGTGGAATGTGATTAAGAACATTTACTTTAAATGTTTAGGTACTTGCACTTAACTATTTCCATTTCCTGCTACTTTATTCTCCTACTCTGCTACATCTCAGATTATTAATCAACTAATAATAGTACTAAACTTGAGATGAACTTCAGATTGATCATATCTAGTAAAGAGGTACTAACTAAAGGTAATACTTTGTCCTTCACAGTCTGTGAAGGACAAAGTATTACCTTTAGCTAGTACTTCTTTAGTTAGGGCCATGTACCGCAGTCCTTCAAAGTAGCTGTAATTAAACCTCTTCTCAAGAAGCCCACTCTTGATCCAGAGGTGTTGAACTATAGACCGATCTCTAACCTTCCCTTCCTCTCTAAGACTCTTGAGAAAGCATGTGTTCAGCCTGAAGTATTACATGTACTCAGAAACATTAAGGGTTAAAGATGGAACAAAAAATAAACATGAAATCAGAAGATATTTATTCATTTATTCATCAAATATTTGATTTCGTCATTGAAGCCGTTTTGTCAAAAACGAGTAAATAGATGATATGAAGTTACCTCTCATCTAGTGAGGAAAGAGCCTGAAGACGTTTACATCAGGGAGTACAAAGTATAAAATAAATACACACAATTATACATCATATTTGTTGTCGTTGTCATGGTAACGTATTATGTCCCATTCGTATTTCCACCATTTGAACCACTCACCAGGTGACGTCAGTGAGTCCTTGAGGGTTCAGGGTTTGAGGCTTTAGGGCAGGGGTCTCAAACTCCCGGCCCGCAAGTTAGACTTGATAATAAAAATATCCCCATAGTCGAAATGATGAGATAGAAAGTTGAAGTTATGAGATAGAAAGTCATAACTATGATAGAAAGTCATAATTCTGAGATAGAAAGTCATAATGATGAGATACTTAAACACAGTCAGAAGCAGCTCTTTGGCTGGTTACTGTACACTTGACATGAAATGTATTGTGAGCACATTGAAGGCTACTTTAAATGTGGCTTTAAAACACATGAAATACTTCACGTGGGATTGTGCAAACGCACTCTTGAGAGGATTTTAAGCATTGAACAAAGTTATTGTAATAACTTGTTTGGTATTTTCTTTAATAGTTTGATCTTTGATAGAGTAATGTGGGTTTATTAACCCTAAATTAAAAGGATTTAAGTTATAATGACAAATGTGCTTAAATATATTTTACATTTATATAACTGCATGTACAATATTTTTACACTTGAATAAACAATAATCAAATGCAGAGAGTTATTTAACAATATGTTACGAGTAGTTACATTTACAACCGGCCCTTTGAGGGCGACAGTGATGCTGATGTGGCCCGGAGTGAAAATGAGTTTGAGACCCCTGCTTTAGGGGGACACTGGGACTGGACCAGAGACTCTGCTAACAGACGTGTTTCTGATAGACGCCATCTTGATCACAGAGTGTGAAGTTAGCCTCAGTGAACAATACAGCTTCCGGGGCACATCCGCTGCTGACTTTCAAAATAAAAGTTCAAGATGTTACTGAAATTACAGACTTCCTCAGAAAAACACAGACAGGAAGTTAAATGATTAAATAGACTTTTTAAAGAATGACATTCCTTGAGCTTTAATGTTCATTCTTGAATTTGTAAAGAAAAGGTTCATAGAATCTCTCAACACAAAGTCCAAATGAGTTGGTGTTTCTGGAGCTTTCAACCACAACCTGGGCCTCTTCAGGGAATCAATTGCTCAGATGTCATTAAACATGAAATTTGATTGATTTTCTAGGAGTAGAGAAAAATAAACCTATATGGAATAAATGAAGCAGCTCTTTCAGTTCTTTAACTATTTTCTCTGAAGGTAAAGTTAAAGTTCATGTTTTTAATCAGACAGTTTAACGTTAACATGAGCGCTGTCACCTGTGGAGATCTGTACATAGAGGGCTCCTTGTATCTCACCACAGTTCAATAAACAGTCATGAATATTGTTACGTAATATATAGAGAGGAGAGGAGAGAAAGGGGCAGTGTAGGAGAGGAGATTCACTTTTCTATGTTGTAAATATGCTCCTTCCATGAAGAGTCTCCAGTCTCCTCATCAGTATCTGGTTCTGGATGTCTATCTGGATCTGAGTTCCTGTCTGGTTCTGGTCCTCCACAGTCCTCTCAATCACCTTCTGTTTCCATCTGTTCAGTTAGATTTTGATGAAGTTAAGGACCGACGACAAACATACTGATGGTGTTTGAAGCTGGTGTACCAGGGGAATCTTCTGTCACAAAGGCTGCAGCTGTATAGTTTGTCTCCTGTGTGGATGCTCATGTGTTGTCTCAGACTTCCTGCCTGTATGAAACATTTACCACACACCGAGCAACTGAAAGGTTTCTCTCCTGTATGAGTCATCATGTGTCTCTTCAGATGGGCCTTACGCAAAAATCGTTTCTCACAAAGAGAGCAGATGAATGGTTTCTCTCCCGTGTGGATTCTTATGTGCGTCTGTAAAGTTTCTCTCCGTCCAAAAGATTTCTTACAAACTGAGCAGCTGAAAGGTTTCTCTCCTTTATGAGATCTCATGTGTCTGTTCAGACATATTTTGAGGCTAAATCTTTTATCACACTCAGAGCAGCTAAATGGTTTCTCTACAGAAACTTCATTATTAAGAGAGTTTAAACCCGACCGAGGTTCTCTGGTCTCCTTCCAGTCATCACTGTTATCAGTCTCAGGTTCAGAAGAGTCTGGATGTCTGTGTGATATTGAGTTCCATGCTGGTTCTGGTCCTCCACAGTCCTCTCCATCAGCTTCTGTTTCCATCTGTTCGGTTTGTCTTTGATGAAGTTGTGAGGACTGAGCTTCCTCTTCATCATCTTCACTCTTCACAGGAGTGAATGTGAACTTGATATCAGCCTCCTCCAGACCTTGAAGCTGCTCTCCCTCCTGACTGGTCCAGAGTTCCTCCTGTTCCTCTTTAATGTGTGGGGGCTCTGGGTCCTCCTGTTCCTCTTTAATGTGTGGGGGCTCTGGGTCCTCCTGGTCCTCTTTAATGTGTGGGGGCTCTGGGTCCTCCTGGTCCAGACTGGAGCTCCACTCCTGCTGCTCAGGGGGAACCTCTTCTTTAACCACCAACAGCTGCTGGACGTCTGCAGGACAGAATGAAGTACAGACACATTACTGACCAGCACAACAATACCAAGTGAATCTTTCTTGTATGTATGAAAACACCATCGCTATCAAACACCAGTTAAACTGGATCACTGCGCCATAAGAGCAGTAGGTCTCTGTCTTTTCCTCCTCTTTTCATATTAGCTGTTTTTCTTTTTAACTTAGTTGTGTTTTCAGTCAGCTAGTTTAGTAGTTAGTTCCACATTGGGACACTGTGGTCCAACCGCGTATCCGTCCAAGTGCAACAATACGGTGTCGACAGAGTACATCACGGACTCCAATGCTTCTGTAGATGTCTTTCAGATGATACGTGCTGAAAGTAAATGCAGGAAGAAGGGTGGGCGACTTGCTATTCAGGTTATCGATAGGTTGTCAATGAATGGAGTCCCAGGGACCCACAGGTGGTCATCGGAGCTGGTCCACAATAGAATTTGTGGTATTTGTAAAAATTGTTGCAGACAATATGTTTCAGCATTCCTTACCTGGGTTATCTTGAGAAAGCATGTCAGTGCCTTAGGCAAGACTGTAAAAGGGAGGAGAGTTGTGGTTGATTGGATCCCTACAGATGCTGCAGCGCAACATCAGAAAACAGCTGTCCCTTGCATATTGGGCTTGAACAAACTCTGTGTTATGGTTCTGTCAATGCAGCAGAAAAGTCCCATTGATATTAATGAGGTTGCTGATGTCAGTTGCTTTGTGACGTTCTGCCAAGAAAATGCAGTCCCGAATAAGTCTCTGAAAGTTCATCCAAACCGCAAGCAGTGTTGAACAAAACGAGCATTTTGAGAGGGCAACCTTTCAGAGCTCAACTTGTTTAGAAAGACAACTCAGCAACAATGATTTGGGTTCTGTCCTGGATTGTCTAAGAATTATTGTTGGGTTTTAAAAATAAAAGCCACGCAGAGGTGGTTCCTGATGGTTTTATAACCGGCAAACAGCTGGGACAGGAGTTTAATGAGTTCTGTCTTAGGTGCACTAGCATGCACTGGTCCCACCAACTTTGATGATCTCTCATTGGCTTACACTTTCAAAAACAGAAAAAGTCCAGGGCCTGATAATATAAGTAGCCGCCTGCTCTTGTCTTGTTCAGGTTGTTCAATTAGCCCCCATCTTCCACTACATGTTTTATTTGTCACTTGTCAGCTGAGGGTGCCAACAAGCTTATTCCGGTGGCTGAAAACAATCATTCCAAGGTTTTTAACGATTTCAGGCCTGTATGACTCCCCTTGTCATGAAGTCTGTAACAAAGTCCCTGCTACCCGGTAGGTCTGATGAGCACAAGGATGCCAGCACACGGTTCAATGACGGTTTCAAATTTTCTTTATTGGCATTTACTCGGACTAGCTTGGCCGTGTGCTCTCCTGCCTTGCCTCCGAGCACACGCCGCGGGAGGATTGCAGTCCTCTCCCGTCCTGTCCGTTCCTCTCGCCTCCGTCGCTACTGTTGATTAAATACAGCTGTAGGTGAGACAATCAGGATCAGTTTCAGCTGCGCCTAATTAAGTCTCTTCCCGGCACCGTTCCCTGAACCACTCCCACACTCCGTCCCCTCCACAGCTGAGCCACCCACGCCCGCCACCACAAAGTCCTTTGAAAAATTGTTGAAAAGACAACTTCTCACCAACACTGAACAACCAATTGACCCATTATAGTTTGCATACAGGGCTGGGAAAGGGGTAGAAGACGCCATCACCACTCTGCTTAACCTTGTCCTAATTGTACTCATCCACAGGGGTCCCTCAGGGCTGGGTCCTTTATCTGCTCCTCTATATTCTGTATACTGACAACAGATTAATCCTAATGTTCGCTGATGACTCAGCCATAATCAGTCTCCTCCCTGCCTATGAGAACCATAACTGTTTTAATTGGATGATGTATGATCTGTTGCGGATCCTGCACCCTGAGCAGAAAAGGAGGTGGGTTGAGTATCTCCCGGAGCTGGTGTATGCTTATAACACCTCCGTACATCATAGTATTTGCTACTCTTCTTATTTTCTAATGTTTGAAATGTGCATGAGTGAGTTAAAATGCATCAGTGGAGGTGCACCTGGCCAAGTGTTCAGGGGGATGATCAGAAACCAGAGGTTCAAGTGATGAATTCCTGAATGCTCTTTCTGATTCAGAGAACTCACTATTTGAGGCCATAGGATGTGTTGGACAGGACGCCCAAGGTAGTCTTTGGGAGATGGATGAGGAAAGGGTAAATTAGGTAAAAGTTTGCTCTGATGAGCTGTCTAAAAGGGCGCTTGAGGTTTGTGCAAGAGGAAGAAGTAGGTGCAGGTAAGGGGTCATCTCATCCACTGGCATATCCTTTGCTTTCCTCTCCTCCTCCACTTCATAAATCATGTTGTGTTACTAGCGGTGTTCATTTCAACCTTCACAGACCAACCTGTAGCCCGACAGAACTGACGTAGGGGGATGGTTTGTCTGGCCTGACCTGTAAGGTACTGCACAGACAGCGATAAGCCGATAAAAGGTACCTGCCACATGCTTTGAGTCTGCCGTTTCTCTCCTCTGTGACGAGCTGGTACATTGTGTGTGGCGAGTAGAACGCAGTGTTACCAAGAGTAACATCCAGGGTGCAAAGACATGTCGCTGTCTAGCGGTGCAACGGGAGCTGCAAGTTGACTGAAGTTACCTGCGTTAGGCTGAGCGAGACCACGGACGTTCTTCCTTCATTGATGGTAAACTAGACGATGTACGGTTATATGGTGGCGTCCCGGTCGCTCAAATAGGTAATGAAGTTATACTTTTTGTATCGGTGTGTGTGCTGCTGGAACACTGTTATGGGGTCATGCAAAAATTTGAGAGGTTTACATTATGTATTTTTGCATTTTCGAATGCTATATGTAATTTAGCATGAAGGTTTTAGCGCTTCCTGGGCAGGTGGGGACAAGTACAGTTTTTCTGTTTTGTTGTGAGGAGTAGTTGTATGGGGATGCTTTCGTTTTGTTTCGTTTGAAGCGAGTGAGCCGCTGCCTTGGTGATACATTTCATTTTCTTTGGTATTGATTTAACCGATAGTTTTACCCTCCCTGTGCTGTTGATAGCCAGCATCTTGTCGGCGACAGTGAGCGTCTTGGTGCATATTTGGGTTGTTGATTTCCTTGCCATGTCAACCCCCTCTGGGAAAGTGTGACCTATAGCTAGTTGTGAAAATGTTGTGAACATGTTGTCTGTGGTGGGAGAGGGCCACAGGTAAATTAGTGGTTTTTACAATGGAGTCTGGTATGTTTGAAGAGAGTTAACGGTTTCAGTCTGACAGCAAAGTAAAGAGGTGAAAATATTCTAAATATAGCCAACACTTATACTGATATTGATTCTGATGTGGTCTGCAAACAGAAAATAAGTTGAATCAAGGTTTTGATTCTGAAAACAAAGATAAACAACATATTATGACATTCATTTGGATCCGTTAATAAAGATTATATTGTTAGAATTGCCTTTACCTTCAAGCCAAGTGACTCTTTGGTCACAAGCGCTGCATCTTTTCTCTCTTGCATTTGTTTCAACGTGTCCATTCACATTTCCACTTTCACATAAAGTTTTAGCACAAGCTGAGCAGCTGAAAGGTTTCTCTTCCATGTGGACTCTCATGTGTTTCTGTAAATGTCCCCTTTGGGTAAAAGATTTCCTACAAAATGAGCAGCTGAATGGTTTCTCTCCTGTGTGGATTCTCACATGTTTCTGTAAATCTCCACTCTG
>NW_027466499.1:440000-467500 GCF_050575085.1 Anarhichas minor | reverse complement strand
TCTCTCACTCGTTCCCTCTCTGTTTCCTTGTTGTGTGTTCTCTCACTCGTTCCCTCTCTGTTTCCTTGTTGTGTGTTCTCTCATTCGTTCCCTCTGTTTCCTTGTTGTGTGTTCTCTCATTCGTTCCCTCTCTGTTTCCTTGTTGTGTGTTCTCTCATTCGTTCCCTCTCTGTTTCCTTGTTGTGTGTTCTCTCACTCGTTCCCTCTCTGTTTCCTTGTGTGTTCTCTCACTCGTTCCCTCTGTTTCCTTGTTGTGTGTTCTCTCATTCGTTCCCTGTTTCCTTGTCGTGTTCTCTCACTCGTTCCCTGTTTCCTTGTTGTGTGTTCTCTCATTCGTTCCCTCTCTGTTTCCTTGTTGTGTGTTCTCTCACTCGTTCCCTCTCTGTTTCCTTGTTGTGTTCTCTCACTCGTTCCCTCTGTTTCCTTGTTGTGTGTTCTCTCACTCGTTCCCTGTTTCCTTGTTGTGTGTTCTCTCACTCGTTCCCTCTGTTTCCTTGTTGTGTGTTCTCTCACTCGTTCCCTCTGTTTCCTTGTTGTGTGTTCTCTCACTCGTTCCCTCTGTTTCCTTGTTGTGTGTTCTCTCACTCGTTCCCTCTGTTTCCTTGTTGTGTGTTCTCTCACTCGTTCCCTCTCTGTTTCCTTGTTGTGTGTTCTCTCACTCGTTCAATCTGTTTCCTTGTTGTGTGTTCTCTCACTCGTTCCCTCTGTTTCCTTGTTGTGTGTTCTCTCACTCGTTCCCTCTGTTTCCTTGTTGTGTGTTCTCTCACTCGTTCCCTCTCTGTTTCCTTGTTGTGTGTTCTCTCACTCGTTCAATCTGTTTCCTTGTTGTGTGTTCTCTCACTCGTTCAATCTGTTTCCTTGTTGTGTGTTCTCTCACTCGTTCCCTCTGTTTCCTTGTTGTGTGTTCTCTCACTCGTTCCCTCTGTTTCCTTGTTGTGTGTTCTCTCACTCGTTCCCTCTCTGTTTCCTTGTTGTGTGTTCTCTCACTCGTTCAATCTGTTTCCTTGTTGTGTGTTCTCTCACTCGTTCCCTCCTCATGTCGACAGTAGTAGAATTATAAAATGCAGAATTTAACAGCTGCTAGTAAAGACAACAAGGTCAGCAACGCCTGTAATCTAAGGCCCTGTCCACATTACTCCGTTTTTACTCCGTATTTGCTACGTTTACACTGAGCGGCCACACTACGCCGGAGTTTTGGAGCACCCTAAACGGAGGAATCTGAAAACTCCGCCGAGGTTGGAGGTATTTGAGAACTCCGGGGTTGCGTTTGCGTGTGGACGGTCGGATACGGATGTGCTTAGAAAAAAATACGCCCACACCCGTGTTCGCTACTGGATTGGTTATTGGCAACCATGACGTCTCCGTCCCTGATTCGTCACACTCACTATCACGTGACCCGTACCCGGAAGAAAACAAACTGGGCTACCAGCGATTCATTTCAACATGGATAGCTAATTGCAAGCGTTGCTGCTAGCACAACAGCTACATGATGTTGCTGCTAGCACAACAGCTAGCAGCAGCTAGCAGCTGTTGTGCAGTAAAAGTCTGCATATCTGTGGAGGAAGCAGCTGTTATTGGAGTAATTAGCGAGCGGCGTGACCGGCATCAGCCCTATGGAGCAGCTCGTTGTTTTTAGATTCTAATGAGAAGACATGCTGCACTAACGTTTTACTTCTTCCGTTTGGTGGCCTTGAGAGACCTTAGTCTGTAAGTATGTATTTATGAAGCATGAAAAGATGTACGTAGATATATTCTAT
Source organism: Anarhichas minor (assembly GCF_050575085.1). Lineage (NCBI taxonomy): Eukaryota > Metazoa > Chordata > Actinopteri > Perciformes > Anarhichadidae > Anarhichas > Anarhichas minor. The sequence continues at coordinate 465,743 of NW_027466499.1, read as the reverse complement.
TCGCGTGTTTAGTATAACATTTGTGTTGTATTAAATGCTAATCGCGGTTAGCATTTCTCCATTGGCGGTAATGTTAAAATTAGCTTAGAAGCTAGCTAGGCGGACATGACGTTCAGAGCTACTAGTGAGAACAGACATCAACATGTAGGAAACGAGTGAGAGACCACATTGATGGACCCATAATCTAGTAAACGTTTATGTGTAAGTGTTGATGTTAAAGTAAATTTGGAGAGAGAGAGAGAGAGCGAGAGACCCGCAGCTCTGTAACTACGTCTGAAAAATAAAACTTCTAAAACTTTCCACGAACTGTCTGTTTGAGTTTATAGAGGGAGATTTTAGAGGAAGATCTTAAGTATCAAATACAACCTTTCATTATTAAAAACTACTTTATTACTCTGTCGTATTTAATTTTTTTTTTAACTAAGCAAGCAATCAACTTCCTGTTTACACCGTCGCGCATGCCCAGTGTACGTTAATGGTCACGTGCTGTCCGCCTTCGAAGGCTGCCGTCTGGACACAGATCAACTCGAGAATGATGCTGAAACTCCCGTGTGGACGGAGATCGTTTCTATTTGACAAATCTGCATCCAAGGAGAAACGGAGTAATGTGGACAGGGCCTAAGACATCAACAGGAGGGAGGCTGCAGAAAGTGGTGGGAGCAAACCAGTTCTACAAGTCCCCCCCCCCCCCCCCACACACACACACACACCTGATGCTGTTTACTCTCCTGTCCTCACCCCCCCATCAGCTACACGTGAGCCCCTCCCCCACATGTGTAAAACCAGGAGAGTGAAGTTTACCTTCACCTCCATGCAGCCCTTCTGTTGACACAGCTGTTTGATTTTAGTGCACGTTGACCAGTGGAGCACGCTCACGTGCACGCTCAGGTGCACAAAAAGGTTGGCCTGCTCTGATAACAAACACAGAGAGAACTTTACTCCTCTAGATCTCTAGATGAGTTATTGATCAGATATTCATTCATATGGAATAATTAATTATATTCATATATAATCTGAATGTTAAATGTAGCGTTTGAGCCTCTGATGAGTCACACACACACACACACAAACAGACCTAGAGTACATACACACACACACACACACACACACACACACTCCTACATACACACACACACAGACCTACAGTACACACACACACACACACACACACAGACCTACAGTACACACACACACACACACACACACACACACAGCCGTTGAGAGGTAATCATCATTCTGCTGCTGGTTCTTTAATGAGGAGCAGAGTTTAGATGATGGAGCCTCTTCTGGCTGCATGATAATAATAATAATAATAATGATAATAATAATAATGATAATAGGTTATTTTAGGTGGCAGTAAGCATCTTCAACGTCGGTTTGTAGTCCGCCATTAACTTACAGAGGAAGAGGAGGAGGAAGAAGAGGAGGTCCCTTCCGGTGCTCTCGTGCTCCTCCCAGTGAAAGATGGCGGAGAGCAGCTCGAAGCGTTCAGCTGAGGAAGACTTTCCTCGTCTTCCTCCTCCGAAGAAGAACAGACGCTCCTCCGCTAAGAAGGCCTCCGACAAAGAGAGAGACAAGACCCGGATCAACATCGGCCCGGTGTTCCCGCGATGGAGAGCCCTCCGAGCGGCTAAAGGGCTCCAGCTGGACTCGGAGCTGGCTCTGCTCCTGCTGGATGCGTGAGTGTGTACTCGACCTGTGTACATGTACACGCAGTACTAGCTAGCAGTAGTACGAGAAGTAGCATGTAGTAGCGACGGTGTCACGGTGTAGCTGTGTAGTAAATGCTAACCTCCAGCTAGCAGCTCAGCTAACGTGTGCTAACCCGGAAGTATTATAATGAGCCAAGCGGAGCAAAACCACTGACCGTGGATCTGTTAGAACTAGTGTGTATATCTCATGTCCAGTGAGCAGAATATAAATACGTATATATAATATTGTAGCACCCCGTTACCACAGAAACCCGGTTCAAACACCGTAAAGGCACGTACACACAGGAAGCAGTGCTATGAAAATATAACTCTTTTATTGGTAGAAATCTAACTGTGTGGAGCAACCAGTGACAGCTGGTTTAGCGGGCAGGAGGAGTTCACAGACCATGCACTCAGATCGGCATCACAAACAATTTAAAGCAACAGAAACAAAACAAAAGACCAAGGCAGCGTCTCACCAACTAGAAAAGAAATGAAAACATAAGTAATCACTGCCAATAAACAGAAAACAAACCCAAAAAGATTGTAATTCAACCCAACCACCCCCACTTGGATTCCCCCCCAGCTACCATTGGGTGCACTGCTCAGGAAGCTCTAAAAAACACAAATACAAAATTACATCTTTCTTAATTATACCCAATTCCCCCAGCACACGACATCCATAAAGAAAAACCCTTCCACTCTAAATATATTTACCCGAATCAGCCATCCCCCAAACACACGCTGTCTCCTCCGTAACGGATGCCTCCCAGACACTGCGCTACCGACGCACCTTCTCATGCGGCCTCACGCTATGTCTCCGCTTGTTGCGGGAGAGCAAGTAGTTGGACTCGGCACCCCCCCACTCGTGACACCGGAGAGAACGACAAAGCCCGCGATTTGCCAGCAGGTGCATCTTTTTAGCTAATCAGGGCCCGTGCACCCCATTACCGGTCCGGCGGACCCAATAGTTTCACCCCGTCAGTTCCACTTGGTTACAATATAATATAAATACTTCATATTAATAAAACGGTGCAGCTGGAAAAGTCTCAGCAAAGCGACTAGCTTACCATTGTAGCCTCCAGTCAGAACCGATGGACCAACTAGAGGCTGTTGATCTTTACTTGTACTGTAAGTACATTTATTAAGTATGTAGTACATGTATTATAGCTAAGTGTGGAATAAAACATGTTTTATACTTATATGTGCAATAGTACTTACAATATCATGTGCAATAGTACAATAAATGTCTATGGAACAGATTTTTAATGACTTTTCCTGTGTTGATATCTTTTTAGGTTTCAGGTTTGTTGTGTAGTTTTTACGTTGAACGTCTTGTACTTCGTAGAGTATTTGTTTGTCTGCTACATCTTGTTGACCGTGTTTTCTCTCCAACGTGTCGTCCTTCTGGATGTTTTATTGTTATAAAATCGGACTAACTTCTTCTTTAAATCAACTAGAAGACGTCTGTCAGTGTCCGATGACGGAGCGTCACCTCTTTGATTCTCATTTGGAGAGACGAGATGAAACCTGGTCCTGATGAGAACTCTTGTCCTGTTTCAGATATGAAAAGGGCCCCTGGCCCGCCAGTCCATGGAGGACTCCTTGTTTGGGAGTTCAGCCTCCTGTGGTTTCAGCTCCTTGTTGGTAAGGACTCTTAGTCTCTCTCAACCTGTGAAACCTTTTTCTTGTGTTCATGGTGGAGCGACTGTGGGTAAGTGGAGATCAGGGTCGGCCTTCGATCAGAGGGTCGGCGGTTCGATCCCCGGCTCCGCTCGTCGCATGTCAATGCGCCCTTGAGCAAGACACTGAACCCCAAATTGCTCCCGTAGCTGTTCGTTCCTCCGGTGTAGAATGTGATAGAATCTGAATTGTAAGTCGCTTTGGATAAAAGCTAAATGACTGTAATGTGATGTATGTGTCTCGTCTTGTCCTAGCGTCCATGACGGATACACTGAGCTCGACGAGGACCGAGTCAACTCTCTGGAGAATTGTGTGTAAGTCGACGTGTCTGATTTAGTTTTTCTGTTTCATCGTGTGGTTTTGAATGAGAGCCTCGTCTGTGTGTGAGACAGGATCGAGTTGTCCTCAGAGTGTGACGGTGTATCGGGAGAATCGGTCCGGATCGGAGACTCAGATGAGGATGACCCCCCCGTTCGTATACGGTACTGCTTCCACCACTTTACAGCACACGGTTACGTTATGTCTTCCAGGTTTGGGATACGCTCAATTTTTAACATAATCTGGTGTTTAACGATCGACACGATCACTCATGTGAGCGTAAAACCATAAAGAGCGAGATGAGTATCTCACTCATCTGTTTGTTAATGTTCTTCTGGGATCATCGTTTTGTATGATACAAAAGTTAAAAATGTAAAAGTTTCACTTTTTGAATGGAATTAGTGAAATAAATCAACTTTTTGATAATATTCTAATTATATGACCAGCACCTGTACATACATACATACATACACACACAGTTGTGTGAAAAAGTGTTTGCCCCCTTCCTGATTTCTTTTTTTTTTTGCATGTTTGTCACACTTAAATGTTTCAGATCATCAAACAAATTTAAATATTAGACAAAGATAACACAAGTAAACACAAAATGCAGTTTTTAAATGAAGGTTTTTATTATTAAGGGGGAAAAAAAATCCAAACCTACATGGCCCTGTGTGAAAAAGTGATTGCCCCCTAAACCTAACAACTGGTTGGGCCACCCTTAGCAGCAACAACTGCAATCAAGCGTTTGCGATAACTGGCAATGAGTCTTTTACAGCGCTGTAGAGGAATTTTGGCCCATATATATATATATATATATTTATTATTAAGAAGAAAAAAAAATCCAAACCTACATGGCCCTGTGTGAAAAAGTGATTGCCCCCCCCCCCCCCCTGTTAAAACATAAATTAACTGTGGTTTATCACATCTTTGGAAAGCTGAGTGTATATATATGTATGTGTGTGTGTATATATATATATATATGTATGTGTGTATATATATATATATATATATGTATGTGTATATATATCTGAATACTTTCCGTACCCACTGTGTATATATATATATATATATATATATACACACACATGTTAAGTCCTCTCTTGATCTCTATCTCTGGAAATTAACAAGCATTACAAATGTACATATGAAGTGCTGGTAAAATAAAGAAATAACAGAATTCTATCAGCCTTCTAGTCCGTATTCAGATGTGAAGGTAAAGGCTTGACTCTCACTTGCGTTTGTCCGTCCGGTCCTTCAGTTTGGGAGCCGCTGTGGACGCCAGACCAAAGGTGGACGAGCTGTCCATCATCGCGGCCGACGAGACGATCCACGACGCCCCGGAGAGGCTCGGACCCGAGAAGACGCCGCCTCCCACGGAGCCGCACACGATCCTGAGCGAGGAAGACATCGTCGGTTCTCGCGCGTCCATCGTCTACGAGGAGAGTCTTCGTCAGCTGGCGACGCTGCTTCACCTGCCGCTGAAACGCTGTCGCTACCGGATGTCCACCGGACTCATGTGCTTCGGCCTCCCCCCGTTTGAGTGTCTCATTGAACAAAGGTGTACTGCCTTTGTAGTTGAATGGGTGAGTCTCACAACCTAACCACCTTAATATCATTCGTAGAGCAGTCCATCCATTGTCTATCTTTGTCCACTATCTTTTTAACCACTTCCTGTTCAGGTTTGTCCTCGTGGTCACGTTGTCTGGAGCTGGACCTCACAGCCGACCTTTAAGTTCGGGATGTTGGCGGGCGACTTCATGCTCGGGACGAACATCCTGTTGAGCGGTAACAACTACAGTAAAGTGGCCCTCCTGTTCCGCTTCATGAACATGGGAGTCGTCAGTCCGGCCACTTTCTCCAAGATCCAGGACACCTACTGCGTGGACACGATCCGGGAGTTCTGGATGGAGAGGAGGTCTGAGGCGGTGCGGCGGCTCCGGGGTGAAGATGTGGTCGTCGTAGGTGAGTTTGGAAACATCTTTAGTTACATCGTCACCTTTTATCGTATCGGTGGATGGTTCGCTTTCAGTTCCCTGATTCTCACTTCTTTGTCTTTAGGAGGCGGGAGGAACGACTCTGCAGGTAAAAAGTAGAATATCATGAAGCATAAAAACATCTTCAAGAAAATGCAAAAAGATTTAGAAATCACCCACAAAAGAACCCGTCATGTGTGTAACGTCAGGCCGGCTGCAGGTAGACGGACGTTTCTATGATTCACCTTCATTGTTCATTATCTCCGACTGGACAAGCAACTGTTTGGATTGAAGTTCACATTGGAATGATTTGGATAAAGTACGAGAGCACTGTGACATATTCATGGCTTTTATTGTGAAAGGACAGAACAGAGAGAGTGACACTGTAATGGTTATTTTATATATTTTTATAGTTATATTACTTTTATTAGTGTTTCACTTCAGTCCTCATTCTTAAAGTGTTGGTTCTATTAAATTGGAGAACAGTCGCGTTTTTAACAATAATTATTATTATGAAAAAACCTTTCTAGTATCGAACACAGTGAAACCTCCACAGAGCTCCATGTGAAACGTGTTTAAGGCCTGATCCTAAAGAACCCCTCAGAGACCTGGTCCATGTTTTATACAGGGGGGGGTTTACGCCGGCTAACTTTAACTCTGCAGGTCCCAACGCTCGGTACCGCAGTTACTCCACCATGGCAGAGTCCACCAAGGAGATCCTGAACGTGGAGGCGCTGGACAGGAGGCGGACGGGCCGGTCCTCGGTCCTCGTGGAGAGGGAGGCCTTCATCCAGACGGTGCAGAAACTACACCCCCACGTTCAGCTGGTGGAGTTCTGCACCGACGCAAATGTCCACATCGCAGCGCTCATGAGTGAGTACGCGTCTCAGACGGTGTTCTGTATCTGCAGCATGCAGAGTGAGTCTGAGTAAAATAAACCAACGTGTTCCTCGTCCAGACCCGGAGACGGGACGGTACAAAGACCTCGGGATGAGACACAGCCTGGACGTGTGGCACGGCGCCAAGCAGCTGGCCCAGCAGATCGCAGCAGTAAGAAGTCCTTTAATGAAGCACGTTTGCTTTGTGACAAAACAAACAAACATTTCTAATGTTGTTTTCTTGACGTCTCAGGCTGCACAGGTTCACGGACACGCCGTCCTCCTCAGCTGGCTGAAGGACATAGTCAACCACTTCTGGTGGTGCTGCAAGACAGCGGACACCAAACAAGATTTCTCAGTAAATTCCTTTTGTCCGGTTCTTTTCCTGCGGCGCTGCATCGTTGTTTCTTCTGTTTGGTGCAGATGTTTCCAGTGGTGGTTCAACAGATCCACAGGGACGTTCACTGTGTGCATGTAAACACAGTTTCTCTCTCTCTCTGTCTCTGTCTCTCTGTCTCTGTCAGGACCTCTGGGTCGGGATCATCCACCACGTCGGCGGCCGTCACACCTGGTCCGCCGGAAGCTGCCACCACGAACATCTGGATGACTTCGGCCACAAGGAGGCGATCCGGGACGACTGTGCGGCGCACGCGGCTCTGCTGAACATCCTGCAGAACAAGCGCTGGCTGAGGGACGTGCACAAATACTTGACCTTCAGGTAGTCCGGTTTTTACACATGACATGTGATGATATTGGACGAACGCGTTGGAAACGTGTTCGATTGTCCTCGTAGGTCCGCTGCTGACCTGGAGCCGTTCCACGGCCACGTCCTCATGTACGCCAGCAGACGCTTCGCGTTGTCTCCGGTCGAGTACGAAGCCAGAGTTCTGCTCGCCGCCCTGGACTACAACTCCCACCTGAACAGACCGCTTGTGCTAACGAACGACGGCAAGAAGAAGTGAGTTTCACGAAATGCTTCTTCACCGAGTGTTTGTTTCTTCTTCTTTGCAGCAGCTCAGACTGTCGTGATGCCGTGTTTTCAGATTCAAAAGGCTGTACAGGAAACACACCAGACGCTGGAGCGTGTACGCCGTCAGGACTCTGAAGACATACGGATACATCAGAGACCTGCAGGCCAAGATCGTGGAGAAGAGACTGTCCTCAGGTGTGGGGGGGCCCACTATGAGGACCCAGCGCGCAGACGATAGGCCTGGGCCCCTCCTTCCCATCCCCCCGCCACCCACTGGGACAGGCGTTGGTATGTAAAAAAATAAATAAAAATCTTTAATTTTGAAGGTATGAGGATGAACTCTCTAATACCACAGTGGTAAAATACTGTTTCAGGCATTCACGATCTAACTCAGGGACCAAAGTATTAGCATCAAAATATACTTCATAGTACTCATGATGCAGAATAATATATATGTGTATATATTAGTGCTGGGCAACGATTACAATATTTAATCGTGATTAATCTCATTGTAATGCGCAAAGTTCAATAATGAGCAGCAGCAGCAGGAAGTGACGCCACACAAACAGCTGTTCAAAACTGTTCACCGCTCGCTGCCCAGTTCTTGTGTTAAAAATGTCCGCTTAATAAAAAATTTATTAAAAAAAACTTGTGTGTGTGAACATCAACCAACGGGACAATGATATTAGCAGAGTCCTACACCGCTGGCAGACTACTATGGGAGCTAGCTCAAGAGATGGCTAGTTTACCAGCTAGCTAGTCTCTGGACCTCCCGCCTCCTCTCCTCCTGGTGAAGTAGTCTCTTAGGCTACATCCACATTACTCCGTTTCTATTTGGAAGCAGATTTTCCAAATAGAAACGATCTCCGTCCACACGGGCGTTTCAGCATCATTTTCGAATTGATCTGCATCCACACTGCAGCCTTCGAAGGCGGACAGCACGTGACCATTAACGTACACTGGGCATGCGCGTGACGGTGTAAACAGGAAGTGGATTGCTTGCTTAGTTTTAAAAAATACGACAGAGTAATAAAGTAGTCTTTAATAATGAAAGGTTGTATTTGATACTTAAGATCTTCCTCTAAAATATTCCTCTATAAACTCAGACAGTTCATGGAAAGTTTTAGAAGTTTTATTTTTCAGACTCAGTTACAGCACTGCGGGTCTCTCGCTCTCTCTCTCTCACATCAAATGTACTTTAAAATCAACACTTACACGTAAACGTTTACTAGATTATAAATGTGGTCAACACACGTCTCTCACTCTATTCTGCTCTTCCTTCGTGCAGGAAAGCTTAGCAGATCGCTAACAGTAGATCCGTGAAATAAAGACCATGGAATCCATAGAAGAGTTTCAGGACTTTAGTGTGAATCTTTCTTATTTGTAAAACTGTGGAAACACAATATGAAATATGGCTTTACAAACTGTCCCTATACACATACATGAATACAAAACAACATGGCTTCACATGATGATGCAGTCGGACATAGAATAGAATATATCTACGTACATCTTTTCATGCTTCATAAATACATACTTACAGACTAAGGTCTCTCAAGGCTACCAAACGGAAGAAGTAAAACGTTAGTGCAGCGTGTCTTCTCATTAGAATCTAAAAACAACGAGCCGCTCCATAGGGCTGATGACGCCTCTGGTCATGCCGCTCGCTAATCACTCCAATAACAGCTGCTTCCTCCACAGAAATGCAGACTTTTACTGCACAACAGCTGCTAGCTGCTGCTAGCTGTTGTGCTAGCAGCAACGCATGAAATTAGTTATCCATGTTGAAATGAATCGCTGGTAGCCCAGTTTGTTTTCTTCCGGGTACGGGTCACGTGATAGTGAGTGTGACGAATCAGGGACGGAGACGTCATGGTTGCTAAGAACCAATCCAGTAGCGAACACGGGTGTGGGAGTCATTTTTTCTAAACATCAGTTTACGACCGTCCACACTCAAATGCAACCCCGGAGTTTTCAAACACCTCCAATTTCGGGGGTGTTTTCAAACTCCTCCGCTTAGGGTGCTCAAAAACTCCGGCGCAGTGTGGCTGCTCAGTGTAAACCTGGCAAAACATATGTGTTTCCAAACAAAAACGGAGTAATGTGGACATGGCCTTAGCGGCGACGAGTGAGGCAGAGGGGCTGTAGACCTGCTGGCCACCAGTCAGCTGTTGCGCTTGTTTTAAGTTGCCAGTGTAACGTTAGCATGAAAGCATGGTGGAATAAGCTAGCAGCAACATAATGAGTGTAATTTAATAACTTAATGCTTCGTCCACACACTGTTGCCACAGTAGGAAGGCTCATTGCTATCACCAGATAAGTGACAACTTTGTTGGGATCCTTTTCTGTTCCCCGTGCTGCATGAAAGCATTGTGGTATCGGTGTCAGCCGATGATACCCAGAGCACGACAATATGGAGAAACATCCCAAAGTCACATAACGAAACGCTCATTTAACAGATGTTTTTAGGTTTACTTTAACATCTGTCTGTCTGTGTTTCAGTTTTACCTTCAGATGTACGAAAAGTGATCGTTGGTGAAGAGGAGGTTCTCCCTGAGCAGCAGGACTGGAGCTCCAGTCTGGACCAGGAGGACCCAGAGCCCCCACACATTAAAGAGGAACAGGCGGACCCAGAGCCCCCACACATTAAAGAGGACCAGGCGGACCCAGAGCCCCCACACATTAAAGAGGAACAAGAGGAACTCTGGACCAGTCAGGAGGGAGAGCAGCTTCAAGGTCTGGAGGAGGCTGATATCAAGTTCTCATTCACTCCTGTGAAGAGTGAAGACGATGAAGAGGAAGCTCAGTCCTCACAGCTTCATCAAAGACAAACTGAACAGATGGAAACAGAAGGTGATGGAGAGGACTGTGGAGGACCAGAACCAGACAGGAACTCAGATCCAGAACCTGATACTGATGAGGAGACTGGAGACTCTTCTGAAACTGAGACTGGTGATGGTGATGGTGATGATGATGATGATGTTGATGTTGACTGGAAGGAGACCAGAGAACCTCAGTCAGATTTAAACTCTCTGAATAATGATGACGTTTCTGTCAGTGAGTCCAGATGTAGTGATGGAGAGAAACCATTTAGCTGCTCTGAGTGTGGGAAAAGATTTGGCCTCAAGGGAAATCTGAAAACACACATGAGATGTCACACGGGAGAGAAACCATTCAGCTGCTCGGTCTGTAAGAAGTCTTTCACGCAGAGTGGAAGTTTACAGAGACACATGAGAATCCACACGGGAGAGAAACCATTCAGCTGCTCTGTTTGTGGAAAAAGTTTTACACAACCAGGAAGTCTGAGCCACCACATGGCGGTCCACACGAGAGAAAAGATGAAACTGCAATGTTTGTAATGAAAGACTTTTGTAAACACGTTTAAAGACAGAAGTGTGTCGGTTGTCAGTCCTCTGAGGACAATCTTCTGTAATATGTTTTTATATTTTATAAGAACTTTATATAATTATTTCAATATTTTGTATATTGTTTTCATAAATTTGTGTAACTTAAAGTTTCATTTCTGCGTTTGTCATTGTGGATCTTTGGAGAGGACAGGAAGAGTTCATCGTAGACCAGATAACCTTTGATCACTTCAAATGTTTTATTCCAGGAAGCAGGACACGATGCTCAGTGACGTGTATGAAAGGCTGTTTAAGATCTCGTGTCCGTCCCTCACCTGTTCAATGAATATACTTTTTAATAAGATCAACATTGTTGCCTGTTTGATCTCTTCTTCGTCTGATTACATTTCGAGAACTTTCCTTTCAACAGCAGTGAAGAATATAAAAATGTTCCAGCAAAAAAAGAGACGTGTCTTCCTAGTCTCTGGTCTACTCTCTGAGTCTTGCTGACCAGAGACTAAATGTTCAGCCCCTCTTGTTGGTCCGACCGACTCTAGATTGAACCAATGATCTTCTGTTTTACTGACAGTTCTTACATTAAACAAACACATTAATGGAATCACCATTTCCCAGTCAAAAAGGTCATTTAACCTATGATCCCGTTAAGACGTGTTAACTAGATCCTGTGGGTCGGAACCAGGACTGTGGAGGGGAGGAACATTAGACCATCACGACACTTGAGAGGAGTCAGGATCCAGGTCAGGGACCCGAGGTCAAGCTCCCTCCCAAGCAGGTAGTACCTGAGGCTGTCTAACGCCCACTTGATTGCCAGACACTCCTTGATTAGTAGAGTACCAGGTCATTATACGCAGTGGTGTACAGTAACGAAGTAGAAATACTTCGTTACTGTACTTAAGTCGTTTTTTTTGGGATATCTGTACTTTACTTTACTACTTATATTTCTGTTGACTTTTACTTTTACTTCACTACATTTTGCAAAGAAAACTGATACTTGACTCCGATACATTTCCTCTGAAACCTTCGTTACTTGTTACAAAATCAAATCTATCTTTAGAAACAAAATGAATCATGAGACCAACGTCGGGGACTGTGGTGGAACACAGACTGCAAGCAAGCAGGTTTGGTGAATCAGTGGTCCTAGCTTACACGTTAAATCATTGGTTAATCACGTTAATGCGCAATTGCAAACAAGTGCTCTCAAAGCCGCAGTGTTTTGATTCCCAGTGATGCTCAGGATGCTATATGCTATAGCTAGCGAGCGACTACATGAGCAGAATTCCACTCTACGATGACTGATTTCATGATGGAAGCAGAAATGGAAGCACCTGCTACTCCCGCAACAAACAACGGTGGTGACGAAGACCAACACCCGTGGATCGCTAGCGAGTTAGTGAGCTGAGGAAGTGTTGACAGTTGTGCAGCTATAGTTGGCTAACGTTAGCCAAAGCTAGCCACCACAGGATTGACAGGAGCCGCGAGAGCGCAGCATTAAGATTTGAACCGCGTTGGAGATGCATGCAAGTGTGTGTAGCAAGTGGGGCTAGCTAAAGTTGTTATGCTTAGATCACATGAACTTGCTGAAATCCTTCCCAGCTGTGCGCAAGCTGTCTGTGAAGCTGAACACACCTCTACCTGCCTCAGCGGCCTGTGAAAGGCTGTTTAGCATCGCAGGACTAGTCTTCAGCCCAAGAAGAGCGAGATGGAATTCTCGCAATTTTGAAAACCAACTTCTTTTGAAGATGAACAGGACATTTTTCAGTTTCAAGTAATGACTGAGTTGTTACTTTCGGTGCTGCTTTAGTGTTGATCATGTTTTGATATTTGAGTCATTTTGTGGATGATCAGATGGAGTTATGATGGTAGCAGTCGCCCAATTGCAGATTCAGCTTGAGCAAAACCTTTGCCTGTTGTGTTCAAATCAGGCCCATAGGAGTTTACAAGGCAGGCGTCCTTTCTCACAACACTGACCTGATGCATCAAGTGGATATTTTTTGCTGAACACAATATGATGCATTTGCCCTCTACATCCTCTAGTCGGAATGAGCATACTTATAAACGCACTGTTACAACTCCTTCATAGTGTCATATTGCTTTTCGGAGAATTATGATAAGTTCATAGTAGATGCAAAAGTATACTTATGTACAATATGTTATGTTGAACATTGTTGCTCCTGGATGGATCACAGCCAACCCAATTATGTTCAACACAGCTCCATGTCCTTGGTCATGGTGCCACAGCACTTAAAAGAATAAACTTCATAATTCTCAAAATTCTGACCCTTTGCTTTTTTATTAACAGCATTTACTTGTACTTTTACTTTCAATACTTAAGTACATTTAATATCAGAAAATTACTTTTGATACTTAAGTACAGTAAATATCAGATACTTTAAGACTTTTACTCAAGTAGTATTCTAATAGGTGACTTTTACTGGAGTCATTTTCCAGTAAGGTATCTTTACTTTTACTCAAGTATGGCTTTTGGGTACTTTATACACCACTGATTATACGAGACAGAAGCTTCCAGCTCGGCACCGAAGCCCACCCCAGAGGCATCCACCTGCACCAGGAGGACCCCGGAAAGCACTTTCACACTCTTCACTCCATGCCACGGGTTTACAGGCCAACTTGCAGGTGAGGTTGCAGAATAAATTCAAGCACATGAAATGAAACATGAGGGAGTTTGTGTCACGATCAGGCTTTGCCCTGTGTGTTCTGTGTCTTTGTTTCTTTCTGTAGCTCCTCACTCACCTAATCAGTTCATTCAGTGCACCTGCCAGTCACACTCACCTCATCAGCTCATTTAGTCTCACCTGTTCACTCTGCCTAGTCACTATTTAAACCCCTGTCTTTCACTCACTCACTGCCAGATCATTGTGTTTGTTTCCCGTCCAACCCGCCCGTTTTGCTCGTCCTGTTCCCGGTTTTCCAGTCTGCCTGTTCTGCCTTTTCCTGCCGGATTTTCCCCCTCGTCTTTTGTCTTGTCCCTGGATTCCCTGTTTTTGGTTCATTAAAAACCTTTTTTGCACTCCACCTGAGTCTGAGTCCTCATCATGCCCCGTGACAGTTTGAGTTTAAAAATCTGTAATTTATTTATTATAATTAAAATTGTAAATAACGGTTACATTTATTGATATTCAAAACACATAACTGTCATAAATAATAATCATGTCCAAAAGTGTCACATTTAGTGATGATTGCTACATAATTACAAACTGATGCTCATCAGTCTATAAATACATTATTATGATACAACCACAGTCATAATATCGATGCTTTTTGTTTATTACAATGTAATTACAAATGAATTTACAGAAACAGAAAGCAGAGATTAAAGCAAAAGCATTGATTTAATATTGAGAAACTTATTTTTTATTTACAGAATGGAATTTAGGCCACAAAAATAATTATTAGTTTTCAAGTAAAATATTTCATAATTTATGTTTTCCCAATAAATGTAGTTCAAATCTTTATTTAGCTGTTGGCTTCTAAACTTGAAGACACGGCCAGCAGACAAAACTCTTCACTCGTCTTTGTAAATGTGAACCCATGAATCAACATCGGACACGAGGATCAAACACACGGGTGGTTTTTGACGAGCGACTTCTTGTTGAACCCTTTCCCACAAACACCACATTTGTACAGTTTCTCCCCGGTGTGAATCGTCATGTGCTCCATGAGATGAACGTTTTGTTTAAAACTTTTGCCGCAGACGGAGCAAGGAAACGGTTTCTCTCCCGTGTGAATCCTCATGTGTGTCTTCAGGTTTCCCTTCAGGCTGAATGTTTTGTCACACTCGGTGCAGCCAAACGATTCCTTGGCGGGAGACTTTTTCTCACTTTGACTTTGACGGAGTCGAGACGACTCGCCGACACACTTGTGGGTTTTGAGCTGCGTGTACCAAGTGAATCTTTTGTCACAAGCGCTGCAGCCGAAGCGTTTCTTCTCCGTGTGGACCGACATGTGCAGCGTCATACGTCTCTCGTGGGCGAATCTCTTGTCGCAGAAGGGGCAACCGAAGGGTTTCTCTCCCGTGTGAATTCTCATGTGTAGCTGCAGAGTTCCTTTCTGGCTGAAACTTTTGTCGCAGAATGAGCACTGGAAGGGTTTCTCTCCCGTGTGAATCCTCATGTGTGCCAAGATGTTCCCGCTGCAGCTGAAATGTTTCTGACAGACGGAACAGCTGAATGGTTTCTCTCCGGTGTGAGTCCTCATGTGGCTCATCAGGTGGTCCCTCCGGCAGAATGTTCTCCCACATTCGGAGCAGCTGAACGACTCTTTGTCAGCGTTACATCGCTCGTCGCTTCCAGAGAAGTCAGAGTTTGAACCTGACTGAGGTTCTCTAGTCTCCTTCAAACCGTCATCAGAGACTTCAGTCTCCAGTTCTGAGCGTTTGTCATCAGGGTCCGGTTGTAAGAGACTTTGGGGATCTGGGTTCCCTGCTGATTCTGATTCTGTGTGAATGTTACTGTTGATCCGGTGCAGTGTTTTATTTCCTGTGTGGATCCTCATGTGTCTGCTGACGTCTCCGCTATATCTGAAGTGCTTCTTACACACGGAGCAGCTGAAAGGTTTCTCCCCCGTGTGAAGTCTCATGTGACTGATTGAGTTTCCCTTTTGAGAGAATCTCTTACCGCAGAAAGAGCAGCCGAAGGGTTTCTCCCCCGTGTGAATCCTCATGTGTGCGTTCAGATGCGGCTTCCGGCCGAATCTTTGTCCGCATTCAGAGCAGCTGAACGACCGTTCCACAGAAGAACGGTGAACTTCTCCAACGCTCACTTTCCTGTTCTTTAAACCTGACGGAGGTTCTCTGGTCTCCTCCCAGTCCCCATCACTGACTTCAGTCTCAGAAGAGTCTCCTGGATCTGAGTTCCTGTCTGGTTCTGGTCCTCCACAGTCCTCTCCATCAGCTTCTGTTTCCATCTGTTCAGTTTGTCTTTGATGAAGCTGTGAGGACTGAGCTTCCTCTTCATCATCTTCAATCTTCACAGGAGTGAATAAGAACTTGGTGGTATCAGCCTCCTCCAGACCTTGAAGCTGCTCTCTCTCCTGACTGGTCCAGAGTTCCTCCTGTTCCTCTTTAATGTGTGGGGGCTCTGGGTCCTCCTGTTCCTCTTTAATGTGTGGGGGCTCTGGGTCTTCCTGTTCTTCTTTAATGTGTGGGGGCTCTGGGTCCTCCTGGTCCTCTTTAATGTGTGGGGGCTCTGGGTCCTCCTGGTCCAGACTGGAGCTCCACTCCTGCGGCTCTTCTTCACCGACGATCACTTTTCGTACCTCTGAAGGTAAAACTGAAACACAGACAGACAGATGATGAAACACACTTGTTTTCATCAGGTAGTAATGAAGAGGAGGATGTTTGAAACAGAAAGTAACTAAGTACATTTACTCGGGTACTCTTCTTAAGGGACAGTAGTGATGTTGAGAGCTGTGGACATATTTCAAACACTAAAAGAGCAAAACATCAGTTTAAAGGTAATAATAAAAATTATAATAACTATTTCTTAATTATCTTCTTCTAAACATTTGATTTTTGTTTAAATTCTCATGACATCCTAACTGTAATAAATCCGTCCAATCATCTCCTTCAGACTCCTCCCTCCTCTGTCCTTAACTCCTCTGACCAAATCTCCAGTGGGTGGGATTAGGACTTGAGGAGAGGAGACAAGGAAAGGAATCGAGGATGTACATATTGGGAAAACGTCTCCAAACTCCGCCCCACTTTAACCCTGTCAGATGCAGAGAAGCTTGTCCACGCCTTTATCTCCTCAAGACTGGACTACTGTAACTCACTCTTCACTGGAATCACTGCCAAGAACATCCAGAAGCTGCAATACATCCAAAACAGCGCTGCCAGGATCCTGATGAGAGTCCGGAAGTATGAGCACATAACACCCATTCTGCACTCACTACACTAGCTCCCTGTCTCATTCCGGATTGACTACAAAGTCCTACTACTCACACATAAATGCATAAATGGACACGCACCTCCCTACCTACAAGAACTCATCACTCCCCAAATCTCCACCCGTACCCTCAGATCATCAAACAGCTCGCTCCTCCGGGTCCCCAACACCAAGCTCCGCACCATGGGCGACCGGGCCTTTGGCTCGGCAGCTCCACGCCTATGGAACAGTCTCCCTGACCACCTAAGGGCAACACAGACACTGGTCTCTTTAAGACTGGCCTAAAAACCTTTCTATTCAGGAAGGCCTTTCTGACCTAAATCACTGTCAGTTATTTATTTTGTGTTTCTGTTCATTCAGTTTTTTTTATGCTTACTAGTTATTTTATTATAGTTTGTTTTAACTATGTTTTTTTACTATGTACTGGCTCTGTGGCACTCTGAGTTTTCTTTAATGAAAAGTGCGTTATAAATAAAATGCATTATTATCATTATTAAGTGAGAAAGGCCTCGTGAAACATCAATATTATTGATCGTGTTATAGGACTATTGATCGTGTTGTAAGATTATTGATCGTGTTATACGATTATGTTATACGATTAGCGATCGTGTTGTATGATTAGCGATCGTGTTGTATGATTATTGATCGTGTTGTAGGATTAGCGATCGTGTTGTACAATTATTGATCGTGTTGTATGATTATTGATCGTGTTGTAGGATTAGCGATCGTGTTGTACAATTATTGATCGTGTTGTATGATTATTGATCGTGTTGTAGGATTAGCGATCGTGTTGTACAATTATTGATCGTGTTGTATGATTATTGATCGTGGTATAGGATTATCGATCGTGTTGTACGATTAGCGATCGTGTTGTACGATTATCGATTGTGTTATAGGACTGTTGATCGTGTTGTACGATTATTGATCGGGTTGTAGGATTATCGATCGTGTTATATGATTATCGATCGTGTTATATGATTATTGATTACTGTTCTACAGAGTAGACCACCTGGACCCGGGCCTTCAAACAAAAGAGCCCAGCTATGGATTTATTATGATGTTTGGATATGAAAAATATTGAATTATGTTACTGCTCTAACAACGACTTACTGTGTACTTCTACTTTAGAGGGGAACGTTGTAGTACTACATTTACGTGACAGACAATGTTCCCGATTACGTTGCAGATTCAAATTTGACTCAATAAAAATATGATTTATGAAACTATCCAGCATCATATCAGAGCTCCACCTTGAACAGATGTGAAGAAGATTTAAGGACATTGTGCTGGTAATTCATATTTATATCATATATTAATAGTTACTTTATTTCTGTTCTTGTTATAACATCTAGTGATTACTAGTAATAAGAATAAATATAACAGAGCTAATATTTAGTCTTCCATTTTAAAAACCTGACTAGTTTATTTTCCAGTTAAAGGAGGAACGTTATTAAGTTATTATGACGTTATAACGTTATTATAGCGTTATTATGACGTTATTGTTAGGTAATTCTTCCTGTAACTACTAGAACTATTATATATAATGTAATCAACTTAGAAACAGATCAAATAGTAAACACATAAACTCTCAATGGATCTTGTGATAATAACGCGTTAGCTTCAGGAGCTAGCTGCAGCTAACAGGCTGTGGATGAATGGTTGAGCTATAGCTAACGTTAGCTTAGCATCATTAGCAGAGCGGAAGGAGGACGACAAACCTTCTCCCTGCAGCTTCGCTTCTGGTTTTAAAACTACTGCTAGTTGTTTCCGGTGTCGGTCCATCTCGCTTAACGAACTAAATCATCGGTTTTCTGCCGTTATTTAGATTCTAACAAACGGCTTCTGTTCGCGGACTGCTCCGATGTCAAGCTCCGTAAAACATGAACCATTATTTCCGGGGGGCAAATTCAAAATAAAAGCCTCTAGAGGACCTTAAGAACATAACACTTTTTTCAAAAACTTTTTTTTAAAACAATACACACATACCGATAAATGAAGAATTCCTCTTTATATATCTAAATGCATCAATAACACTTGTGATTTAAAGTATTTGGTAATATCTTGCGGACATTTATTCTGAAAGTCAGCAGCGGATGTGCCCCGGAAGCTGTGTTGTTCACTGAGGCTAACTTCACGGTCTGTGACCAAGATGGCGTCTATCAGAAACACGTCTGTTAGCAGAGTCTCTGTGTTGTGTTCACTGAGTGTGTGTGAGCTCCATCTTGGTCTCTGTGTGTCCGGATAAACCTTCTGAATGGACTTTTCTCTCAACGTGTTTCCTCTGACTCATCTCCCGGTAGCCTACAAAGCTATTGGAGTTAGCTTAGCATGCTAGCTGGGACGGAAGTGATCCACACAGCGCTAGTCAGAGTTTAATGAGAGCAAACGGTGTTTGTGACGCAGTTTGTGTGGTTGTGAGAACATGTCTAAAGTCCAAATGCTGAGATGTTTAGTCAACCAGCGACTAACTGCGGCTGCTGAAGAGATATTTGGTGTGTTTGAAAGAACGATAGCAGAGTACGAGGAGGAACTCTCTCGTTCAAAAGAGGAGAACGAGCGACAACGGAAACTACTGGACGCTGTTTTCATCCCTCAGCTTCGGTTACACAGAGCAGGTTGGTTCTCTTCACATCTTCTTGTTCTCTCTGTTTAAGCTGACGTCACATCAGCCGCCAGTACATCAGGAGAGCGGCTCTATTCTACACTTTACGGTAACTGAACGCCGCGGTAAAGTGAGCCGCCGCTTGAAATTGAATGCTCGTCTATTCGTGGTGCTACGGTACGGGTGCTCGGATGGCCCAAAAATCACAAAGAGACCAACAGTTAATCAATAATGTGTCTAATTTAATATAACAAGTCAAAAACAACAACATGTTGCACATTATATGAAATCAAATTATAATAACTACACTTCAGCCAGCAGAGCTACGAGTGAGAACAGAAACAATGAAACGAGTGAGAGACGTGTGTTGACCACATTTATGGATCATAATCACGACCTTTCATTATTAAAGACTTTATTACTCTGTCATATTTTTTTTAAACTAAGCAACCAATCTACTTCCTGTTTACATCGGCACCATCAGCCCAGTGTACCTGATGTTTGTTTTCAGGCTTGCTGGTGTGGACAGAGATCATTTTGAGAACGATGCTGAAACGCGGTGACGGAGATGGTTTTTGTTTTGTTTTGTTTTATTAGTGTGGATGAAGCCGTTTTTCAATGAAAACGTATTAGTGTGGCTGTAGCCTAAGAGTCACAGTCAGTGGGGGTCCCGGGCTTTGTTGATGAGTCCAGCTGCAGACGGGAAGAAACTGCTTTTGTGAGTCTGTGATCCACTTGTAGGTGGTTCACAGCTTGTTCTGCAGCAGAGACGGGATGATGGTGTTGAAGGCAGAGCTGAACAGGATCCTGGCGTA
This sequence comes from Anarhichas minor, assembly GCF_050575085.1. NCBI lineage: Eukaryota > Metazoa > Chordata > Actinopteri > Perciformes > Anarhichadidae > Anarhichas > Anarhichas minor. The sequence continues at coordinate 445,545 of NW_027466499.1, read as the reverse complement.
GGTTCCTGAGGAGTCCAGATGCTGGAGGATGAAGTGAAGGGCCTGTTGGCTCTGTAGGCAAATGGCAGGGGGTCCAGGAGTGAGTCAGTGAGGGTTTTAAGGGGGGAAAGGACAAGAAGCTCAAAAGACTTCATAAGCACAGAGGTCAGGGCAACGTTCCTGTCATCTTTAAGTCCTGTAATCCTTGTGTTTTGGGGGTAAGGGGATGATGGTGGATGTCTTGTAGCAGGCTGGTACGTGGTGTGTCTCCAGTGAGGTGTTGAAGATGTCTGAACACCGGAGACAGCTGATGAGCTCAGTGCTTCAGGGTGAAGGGAGAGACATAGTCCGGCCGGCTGCTTTGTGGGGGTTCTGACTTTGAAGCAGCCTGTTAACGTCTCTCTCCAGAATAGAGAGTCGTCGTTGTGGTGGAGTATTTACTAAACCTGTATTTTGACTCTTTGTACAAGTCCTTGTCCTCACTCCTGAATGCCTGATCCTTGTGCAGCCTTAGCTGTCTGAGTTCTGCTGTGAACCAGGGTTTGTCGTTGTTGTAACTCACCTGGTGCTTGATGGAACACAGCTGTCCTCACAGAAGCTGATGTATGATGTCACAGCCTCTGTGTACTCAGCCAGACTGTTGGTAGCAGTCCTGAAGACATCCCAGTCTGTACAGTCCAAGCACGCCCGAAGATCCTCCAGAGCCTCACTGGTCCACTTCTTGAATTTCCTCACCACAGGTTTAGAGCTTTAGTTTCTGCCTGTAAGCAGGAATCAGATGGACCATGACGTGGTCCGAGTGTCCCAGTGCAGCACGGGGGACGGCGTGATAGGCCCCGCTGATTGTGGTGTAGCAGTGATCTGATGCTCTCCTCTCTGGTTGGACATTTTAATAACCTGTCTGTATTTGGGGAGTTCATGGCTCAGCTTACCTTTGTTAAAGGACAATAAGTGAAGAATCCGGGTCTGTCTGCTCCACAGACACAGTAACTGGTTGGTGAGCGTGTGCTGTGCCTTCTTCACGTTGGACTGTGGTGGGATGGAAACACCGACCAGTGTTCTTCCTCTTGGAACAGACAGGATGGTGGTCTTTGCTTTGGATGAGATAAAAGTTTCAGGCAGAACAAATAACATCCAACTAATATGGCAGGAAACTAAAATAATGATCAATCCAGTTGCTACTGTGGAGTCTTAGAACAAAGGATGAGAGCCTGCTAGGCCGCAGGAACGTTTCCGCTGCGAGCTTCTTACTGCGCACGCGCACCAGAAAAATGAGCTGGATCCGGTTCAAAATCAAAACAATATTTAATGTACTACACAAAGTAACACTTACAAACTGAATTAACTATTAATAGTAATGTTCTCGAGAGCAGAGACCACTGTAGCGTGAGCGGATCCTGCCCCGTTTCTAGGCGGAGAAGTAGTTCGCACCTAACACGGTGGTCACTCCGTCGGCTGTCCCACCTGCGAGGATATGCGTTCCTCCTTCAGGTCTCAGAACAATTACATTACATTACAGTCATTTAGCAGACGCTTTTATCCAAAGCGACTTACAATAAGTGTATTCAACATCGGTTTTCGAGAGAACAACTAGTCACCAGAAGTAATAAGTGCATGTCCCTACCTCAAACAAGCATCTAAGAGCATAAACCAGAGCCAGCGTACAGTGCAGAAACAAACGAATGTAATAAGTGCCACAAGCTAATATAAAAACAATAAGTGCAATAAGCTAGTATGAATACAGTAGATGCTAAGTAAGTGCTAAGCGGAAGGGTAGGCCTTCTTGAAGAGGTGAGTTTTCAGCCTGCGCCGAAAGATGGGCAGCGACTCTGCTGTCCTGACGTCAGTGGGGAGTTCATTCCATCACTGTGGGGCCAGGACAGAAAACAGCCGCAACCGGGTCGATCGGCCGCAGGGACCTCTGAGCGACGGGGCAACCAGTCGCCCTGAGGTAGCAGAGCGATGTGGTCGGGGTGTAGGGCTTGACCATGGCCTGGAGATAGGAAGGAGCTGTTCCTTTCACTGCCCTGTAGGCTAGCACCAGAGTCTTAAACTGGATGCGGGCTCTTACAGGTAGCCAGTGTACAGAACGGAGAAGGCAAGTTGTGTGGGAGAACTTGAACACCAGGCGAGCTGCAGCTTTCTGGACAAGCTCCAGAGGTCTGATGGCCAACGCCGGGGCTCCGACAAGTAGTGAGTTGCAGTAGTCCAGGCGGGAGATGATAAGAGCCTGGATTAGCACCTGCGCCGTCTCATCAGTGAGGAAGGGGCAAATCCTCCTGATGTTGTCGAGCAGGAATCTGCAGGAGCGTGTAACCGATGCAATGTTTGCTGAGAACGACAGTTAGTCATCCAGGGTCACACCCAGGTTTCTCGCAGTCCGAGTTGGCGTCACCACGGTATCATCAATGGTGATGGACAAGTCTCGGTGCGGGCAACCCTTCCCCGGGAGGAACAGTAGCTCGGTTTTGTCCAGGTTGAGCTTGAGGTGGTGTGTCGTCATCCACTTCGAGATGTCAGCCAAGCACGCAGCGATGCGTGCCTCCATTTGAGTGTCCCCGGGGGGAAATGACAAGACCAGCTGGGTGTCATCGGCATAACAATGGTAGGAGAAGTCATGCGAGCGAATAACAGAACCAGAGATGTTGTGTAGAGCGAGAAGAGAAGGGGGCCCAGGACTGAGCCTTGCGGAACCCCCGTAGTCAGCATGCGTGGTTCCGACACAGAGCCCCTCCATGACACCTGGTAGGATCGACCTGTCAGGTAGGATGCAAACAGGGAGAGTGCAGAGCCTGAAACGCCCATCCCCTCGAGGGTGGATAGGAGGATCTGGTGGTTAACAGTGTCAAACGCCGCAGACAGGTCCAGGAGAATCAGGACAGAGGAGAGAGAGTTAGATCTCGCTGCATGAAGCGACTCCGTCACCGCAAGGAGGGCTGTCTCAGTCAAGTGACCCACTTTGAACCCGGACTGGTGAGGGTCTAAGAGGTTGTTTTGGTGGAGATAGGAGGATAGTTGAGTAAAGACGGCACGTTCAAGTGTTTTGGAAAGAAAGGGTAGAAGAGACACCGGTCTGAAGTTCTTGACATCAGAGGGGTCAAGTGATGGTTTCTTCAGAAGGGGGGTGACTCTAGCAGTCTTGAAAGCCGTGGGAAAGCATCCTGAAACAAGAGATGTGTTCATGAGGTGGGTGAGAAAAGGAAGGAGTTCAGTCGCAATAGACTGAAGAAGAGGGGAGGGGATCGGGTCAAGGGAGCACGTGGTGGGGCGGTTAGATGTAACAAGGTTGAGGACCTCGTTAGGGGAGAGGGGAGCAAGATAGGGTAAGATGGGGCATGGAGAGGGGAGGGAGAGCTGTGGGGGAAGAGCTGGAGATGGTAGAGAGGGAGAGGGTGGACAGGGAGAGAGTGGACAGGGGGGCTGAGAGAAGGAGGATCTGATATCGTTTACCTTCTTGTCAAAGAAGTTGGTGAAATCGTCAGGGAGAAGGGAGGAAGTAGGAGGAGGGGGTGGGGGTTGGAGGAGTGAAGAGAAAGTTTCGAAGAGTTTTTTTAGGATTGGAAGCAGAGGTTAGGATTTTGGAGCGAAAGAAAGCAGCTTTAGCAGTAGATAGCGTGATGGAAAAAATGGAAAGAAGAGCTTGGAAGTTAAGAAGGTCCCCCGCGAGTTTGCCTTTTCTCCATTCACGCTCAGCCTCTCTTAGGCTCCGTCTGTCATTATGCACTGAGTCCGACAGCCATGGGGCAGGTGGGGTTGGCCGTGCAGGCCTGGAGGTGAAGGGACAGAGGTTGTCCAAAGAAGAGGAAAGGGTGGAGAGGAGAAGATCAGTAGCAATATCAGGGGATAGGAGAGAGAAGGCTTCAGGGTCAGGGAGAGCAGAGGTAACAGAAGATGAAAGATCAGCCGGGGAGAGGGAGCGGAGATGACTATGGGTAGAAACCATGTGGGTAGGTGGTGGAAGTAAGGGGGGAGAGGAGAGGGAGAGGGAGTAAGACATGAAATAGTGGTCAGAGAGCTGGAGGGGAGTGACGGAGAGGTTAGCAGTAGAACAGTGTCTAGTGAAGATAAGATCCAGCTGGTTGCCGGCCTTGTGGGTAGGAGGAGAAGAGGCGGGGTAAAGGTCAAATGAGGAGAGGAAGGAAAGAAGCGGTTCTAATTTATCAGTCTGGATGTTAAAGTCTCCGAGCAGGATGAGTGCGGAGCCATCATCATGGAAGTGTGAGACTAATGTGTCGAGATCTTCCAAGAACTCCCCAAGAGGGCCTGGTGGGCGATACACAACAGCAATGGTGAGCTTGACTGGATAAGTGACAGTAACCACATGAAATTCGAAAGAGGACGGGGAGAACTGAGGAACCGAGACAAGAGTGTATTTCCATTTTGGGGAAATTAGCAAGCCAGTACCACCACCCCGCCTCGCAGCTCTGGGAGTGTGAGAGAAAGAGTACACTTCTGACAGAGCTGCAGGTGTGGTGTGACTTCCTATATCCTTGAGATGTGTAGGCTCCTCCCTTGCAATTAGCAAAGCTATTCAGCAGCTGAGACTAAATCACACCTCCTCAGACAGGCAGAAACTCAGTCCAATCACCACTGAGGCAAGCCTAAGTACAGCTATAAAGACAACTTAGTTGAAGCAAGAATAAAATACCTATCAGATTCTGGGTGAGTCAGAAGTTCAGTTCTTGGTCCAGAAGTTGAAAACAGTCTGAAGCAAAAGCTGAAACTGGACTTCCTATATCCTTGAGATGTGTAGGCTCCTCCCTTGCAATTAGCAAAGCTATTCAGCAGCTGAGACTAAATCACACCTCCTCAGACAATACCTTCGGCCTTTTATCTCACCCCGTAGCTAAATCGTTAGGATTTCGGAATTAATTGTCTTCTTGAAAGTCTTTTAGGGCTAATGCCCTAGGCGCTCTCAATGGGATGTAACCCTAACACCCTGTATGTAATAGTTATGTACATCGTCTATACCAGGGGTGCCCAATACGTCGATCGCGATCGACCGGCGGAGGTAGTGCGAGTAGATCGCATGCCATTCACAAAAAATTAGATGTCCGCATGGCATTTGCCACATGATTTTCTAACACACGGGTCACCACGTATGCGCGGTCAACCGCGCGAGCTACATTGCGGGAAGATATTGAGGTTGATTCACTCGCATCAAAAATTGCAACGCTGTTTCACCTGAACTCGTCTGGAGTGGAGGATGAGATTTTGACACTGCAAGCTGAAATTCAGCTGAAGTCCAGGGCTCATGGACAGTTTTCTCACAGAGGAAAAGTACCCAAACATGAGGAAATGTGATACCTTCTTGACTGCATTATTCGGCTCTACTCATTTATGTGAGTCAGCCTTTTCCCACATGAAGAACATTAAGTCCAAACACCGTTCCACCATGACTGATGATCATTTGAAGTGTGCTTGAGGCGGGCTACCAGCATCTACTGTCCGGACTATGCAACTCTGGCCAATCCCATTCAGTGCAAGTCATCAGAGTAAGGTAATGACCAAAGATGTACAGAATTGTATTGTGCCATAAGGGTTCATGCAGTTATGCAAGGTACGC
>NW_027466499.1:357500-435000 GCF_050575085.1 Anarhichas minor | reverse complement strand
TACAGTGGAAGATGCCGGAGCTCACAAGTGAAAGCCAGATCCTTTCCGTTATATTTTAATCTGTCCCTTAATAGCTGCAGCCATTCTCTGGGGCCATGAACGATCCCACAAGTCCATTCTTTTATTCAGACAACCTTGCAGTCAAAAACATAATCAACAAATACAAATAACGCTCCAACGGCCCATCCATCATGCCATTCATGCAGTGATTAATCTGGCTCTCTGTTACACAATACGTTCTCAGCACAGCTCAGGTTCTCAGTCATTCCAACGCAAGTGCTGACTACCTTTCTCATTTCTCATTACAGAGGTTCAGATTGGACTCTCTTGCAGACACTCACCTAACACGGCTTCCTCTGTACTCAGCACTGATGCTAACCTGTAAATCCATCTCCAACACCTTTGAAGAGCGACTCCTAGAACTCTATCGTCAACCCTTACGTTTTACTGGTAATCTTGGGAGATTTTCCACCACTTTCACGACTAGAACAACATAACCTTCCTGTGATTGGATCTCGTCACCATGACCTGTTTCGTTACCTTGGCTTATACCATAATGGCCATCAAAACACAATCAAAGTTTACCTTAGCGGCATCGTGTCGGTAATGTGTCTGTTTTCATCCCGTTTCCTGCAGACGTCCAGCAGCTGTTGGTGGTTAAAGAAGAGGTTCCCCCTGAGCAGCAGGAGTGGAGCTCCAGTCTGGACCAGGAGGACCCAGAGCCCCCACACATTAAAGAGGACCAGGAGGAACTCTGGACCAGTCAGGACGGAGAGCAGCTTCAAGGTCTGGAGGAGGCTGATATCATCAAGTTCACATTCACTCCTGTGAAGAGTGAAGATGATGAAGAGGAAGCTCAGTCCTCACAGCTTCATCAAAGACAAACTGAACAGATGGAAACAGAAGCTGATGGAGAGGACTGTGGAGGACCAGAACCAGGCAGGAACGCAGATCCAGATAATCACCCAGAACCAGATAATGTCCAGAAGCTGTTGGTGGTTAAAGAAGAGGTTCCCTCTGAGCAGCAGGAGTGGAGCTCTAGTCTGGACCAAGAGGACCCAGAACCCCCACACATTAAAGAGGACCAGGAGGACCCAGAGCCTCCACACATTAAAGAGGAACAAGAGGAACTCTGGACCAGTCAGGAGGGAGAGCAGCTTCAAGGTCTGGAGGAGGCTGATATCACCAAGTTCACATTCACTCATGTGAAGAATGAAGATGATGAAGAGGAAGCTCAGTCCTCACAGCTTCATCAAAGACGAACTGAACAGATGGAAACAGAAGCTGATGGAGAGGACTGTGAAGAACCAGAACCAGACAGGGACTCGGATCCAGATAGACATCCAGAATCAGAAACTGTTGACAAGACTGGAGACTCTTCTGAACCTGAGACTGATAACAGTGATGATTGGAATGAAACCAGAGAACCTCAGTCAGGCTTAAACTCTCTGAATAATGGTGAAGTTTCTGTCAGTGATTCCAGATGGAGAGCTGGAGAGAAACCATTTAGCTGCACTGAGTGTGATAGAAGATTTAGAACCAAGGGAGGTATGAAGAGACACATGATGACTCATACAGGAGAGAAACCATTCAGCTGCTCAGTCTGTAGGAAATCTTTTGCACAGAGTGCAGATTTAGAGATACACATGAGAATCCACACAGGAGAGAAAAGACTCCGCTGCCGTGTTTGTGACCAAAGATTCTCTTGGCTTTATCAGCTCAGAAACCATGAATGTGTCGGTCAGCAGGCAGGTGTAAACGCTCTGAATAATGGTGACGTTTCTGTCAGGGATTCCACATGTAGTGCTGGAGAGAAACTGTTCAGTTGCTCTACGTGTGAGAAAACGTTTGGCAGCAGTGGACATTTGAAGAGACACGAGAATTCACACAAGAGAGAAACCATTCAGCTGCCCTTCGTAAAAAAACAAAAAAGATCTGTCCGTTGTTGACAGGTCGAATGACATAAATGTGTCTGTCGTCAGCTGGCTGTGGCTCAGGAGGTACAGCGGGTCATCCACGGTTCGATTCCTGACTCCTCCAGTCCGCAGTGCGAAGTGTCCTTGTACAGGATGCTAAACCCCAATTTGCTCCCGAAGGCTGTGCCATCAGTGTGTGAATGATGACATGTAGTGTGAAGAGCTTTGAGTGGTTTTACACACTATACTATCACTGTTTTGATGATGGGAAGATGATTGTGCTTTGTTTCCTTCTCATTTCTGGTCTTATTTGCGGTCAGTGGTAAAAGTTCTGGTGCGGTTTCTTCCATCTTTGGAGTTTTAGAGGGGAGTCAAGAGTGATCAGAGTTCTGGCTCATCGTTACAGTTCTCGATTAATTTGGTCAACTTCCTATCGGCAAGTGTTCAACCCCCCGTCCTTGTAGCTGCACGCATGGACTGACCTTTCAAAGAGCATCAAAGACTAATGCGGATCCCTAGATGCCCCATAGCAGCAGTGAGTTCCCACCCCCCCTCTATTCATTTATTTGTATTATTTTTTTGTTTATTATCCTATATTATTTCTCTTATTTTTCTCCTTTCATTCTTATAATTCATATTAATTGTTTTACTTTACTCTTGCTTTGTTAATGAATGTAATTATTTGATCTTATGTCTTTACCTCCGTCCCCTAAATGTACCTGAGTTTCTATCTGAATGTAAATGTTCTGTAGCCTGTAACCCTACAATGGGTCGGGTGGTGGGAGGGCGGGAGGGTCGGGACTGAGGATTTAAGGAGATAAGTAACCATAACTCACTACATCTTGAGTTGGTTTTGGCAAATAAATTGCTTTTCTGAACAACCAGCTTGTTTGTCTCCCTTCTTTGGTGCAGTCTGTGAATGTCATAAAATATGTTAGAGAAAAAATAGTATAGAATGTTATAAAAAGTCAAAGTATCGTATCGAAATAAAGTCTAATTATATTGTGTTGTAAAAATAAAAGTATAGGATCACAAGATAGTATGTAAAATAAGTGAAAGTATAGTATATGATAAAATTGTAAAAGTATTTTAGGAAAACGTCATTATATAGTATGTAAAAACAAAAATCATAGTATAGTATGTCATAAAAAGTAGTGTTACGTTCACTGATTAGTCTAGTGGATGAGGACAGTAACTGAGGCCCAATCCCATCTCCCCCCCTCACGGACTTTGAGGCTCCCGTGAAGTCCGTGAGGGTTTAGTTCTGTCTGTCACATCATCGAATGTTTGAGTCTCTTGCAGACATGTTGAGCCCTTTATGAACCCTTTCCGTAAGTCAGCATTAGATGCAGACTTAGCCTAAGGGAATTACCCACAAATCATTGCAATGTGACGTTAAACACGAGGTAACCAGTGGACACATGGAGACGTAAACAAAGAGGACGGCTCAGTGTGTTCAGCCTGTCTTAATACATTTACTCAGAAACATTAAGGGTTAAAGATGAAGAACAACAAAACGACCACAAACAACTTTATTCATTTATTAGAAAGATTTGTGTTTTCATGATCTGATATTTCCCTCAATAACTTTTATTATGGAAACAATTAAAGTCAGAGCTTTTTATATCATCATTTCATTCAGTCATGTGAGGCGGATCGTTCCTGAGTGTTTTGAGTTTTATCATTTACGTTTAAGCTGAAACATGGAGCCTAATAAAATGATTCCAGTAGTCAAGAGAAACAATAATCATATTCTGAGTTATTTAACAATGACGTCACAGTCACAATTTCAAAACGTACAGACGCAAATAATTCATAAATAAGACGATCGCATTCCGCCGGTAGAAACGGATCCTGTGCTTATAAACAGAACACAGGACACAGTTTGTTAACAGACTACAGAGAGAAACACCTCTACAGTGGTGATTACTGTGTCTTTATTAGTTATTAGTATTATTAGTTACTGTTATTAAGTACAGTGATCATGTGAACAGACACAAACTTATCAAAAGTCTCTCCAGCTGTTAAGTATCACTCAGCTAAAATACTGCTTTATAAACAAAAATGAATCAATACAAAATAAAAAAAGTTATTTTTCTGTGTGTAAAAATAATATATTCTTCTTCCAAATACATAAATACAATAATATAAGATTATTCTTCATGATGACCACTTTCGATACTTTAAGTATATTTTGGTGCTCATACATTTGTGCTTTTACTTGTAACAGTATTTATCCAAGAGTATTTATCCACTGTAGTATTACTTTTACTTCAGTAATATGTCTCAATACTTCATGACACAAAATACATCTTGAATATAGAAAGAATAGCTGCTGAATTTCGTCCATGAATATATTTTACAAGTGAAGGTTCTGCCTCTTAAACCTTTGCTGGCTTTTGTTTTGAAGTCTGAATAATTCAGAAGCACCTGAAGTCATGGAAACCATGCGTTAGGCTGCCACACAGCGGCCGGACTTCAGGAGCAGGAGGACGGACACAGAGAGTATGTGTAAACCAACCAGGTGTTTATTTCACCGACAAAAACAAACAAATACATACACGGCATAACTCTTTCAGGGACCACGGGCAGCATGTGGTCCTGGCAGCGACAGCCTTATATAGTCTGCCACTAACGAGGACCTCCACACCACTGTAAGATAGGTGACTCTGCCCCTTACTCTACAACAAATACATTCAAAGGGATGCCTAACATTCTAAGGTCAATTATCTATATGATCTCTATGGTGGTAAGACATCACCATAGAGATCATATCCGGCCCGAGCAGAGGATTCAATTTCCCTACCACCCCTCTAGTAATTACCACATGGTACCTTCCCGGAACTATGACATGGTGCTTTTGTACCCTGGGGACTCTTTTAGGACGAACACCCTGGAGAGGAGACACAGCAGAGGTAAGTTCTTTGAACATGCATCTTATTTGACAGCACTATTAATATATTCAATCATTTTAGTTACAGATAACCAAACCACTAATATGTTTGTGTCTACAGGCCCGACCTTCAATAATCACTCCTGAGACCAGATATCAGAACAGTGTGTGAGTCTCTTATTGTCTCCAACAGTCCACCAATGCCTGCATTGGAGAAGGTCCTTGTCACACCATGCGAGGAGAGGGGAAACGAGGAAATACGTTTTAAGAGAAATGAGATGTCCTCTCCTGTAGTGTCACGTAACGCAACATCTGTTTCTGATCACAGCTGGATCAGCTGTCAGTGTGCTTTAAAGACACTTAATGTGTTGATCGTGATTCAACTCATTTAAAGCTGTTAATGTACTGTAGCGACCCTTACTCAGGAAAGCTACGAGACGTTATTTTCTTGTGGTCCTTTATTTGCGGACAGTACACAGGCTACTGTGGGCCGTAGCCTACGCCAACAAACAGTCAACACTGTTAACGTTCTGTAACATCTTTAATCATCTGCTCCCGGTCATAGACTAACTCTCGTCGTCCAGGTACACAAAACACAACATCCCACCAGGCATGAGGCCTTCACTGACCTCCGTAAATGCAAGAACCAATCTTATACAACATCTTAGAACACTTTCTGTAAACACCATAACACCTAACATAACAGGTTAACATTATATGTCTTCAGTCCGTTACAGTACCGTATTTTCCGCACTATAAGGCGCACTTAAAAGCCTTTAATTTTCTCAAAAAACGACAGTGCGCCTTGTAATCCGGAGCGCCTTATATATGGATCAATTGGTTAATTGGTTGATCCATACTGGTTGTACACGGCGCTCTGTCAAAATGTTTCAGTACGACTGGTAAACTACAAAGCCGCACCGCGGTAAACACCGGTACTGTGCTTACTCCTAGTCCAACACCACTTGTGTGTATAAAGACCCCAAAATGGCACCTTTCAAGAGACACGCTTACGACGCTATTCTATTCTATGCGCCTTATAATCCGGTGCGCCCTATATATAAAAACAGTTCTAAAATAGGCCATTCATTGAAGGTGCACCTTATAATCCGGTGCGCTTTATAGTGCGGAAAATACGGTAAGTGAAGAAACATGATATTATCATTGATGCATCCTTGTGTTCATCACTATCATGTTTCTGGTAAAGGTGGAGCTTATTTTAATGACTTGTTTAATCTATATTATTACATAATTTATTGGTTGAATATATTTAGTTTTAATAATCAGGATCTCTAAGTAACATTTCAAGTACAAAGCGGCATAATATGGTACTACTCAAGCAATGTACAGGTACCTTCAAATTGTACTGAAGTCCACTATCTGAGTAAATGTACTTAGTTACATTCCACTGCGATGTCATCTTTTATTGTGAAGGCCAGATGAGCGGAAGTAGTGTTAGTGTTTCCGTGTCTAATGTACTCAGTTACATTCCATTCTACTACTACTGATACTACTGCTACTACTGCTACTACTACTACTGCTGATACTACTGATACTACTACTACTACTGCTACTACTGATACTACTACTACTACTACTACTGATACTACTACTACTGCTGATACTACTACTACTACTACTGATACTACTACTACTGCTGATACTACTGATACTACTACTACTGCTGATACTACTGCTACTGCTGATACTACTACTGCTACTACTGATACTACTACTACTGATACTACTGCTACTGCTGATACTACTACTACTACTGATACTACTACTACTACTACTACTACTACTGCTTCTACTGATACTACTGCGACTGCTGATACTACTACTACTGCTGATACTACTACTGCTATTACTGATACTACTACTACTGATACTACTGATACTACTGCTACTGCTGATACTACTATTACTACTGATACTACTGCTGATACTACTACTACTACTACTGCTACTACTGATACTACTGCTACTGTTGATACTACTGATACTACTACTACTGATACTGCTGATACTACTACTACAACTGCTGATACTACTACTACTGCTGATACTACTGCTACTGCTGATACTACTACTACTACTGCTACTACTGCTACTACTACTGCTACTGCTGATACTACTACTACTGATACTACTGCTACTGCTGATACTACTGCTACTACTACTACTACTACTACTACTGATACTACTGCTACTGCTGATACTACTGCTACTACTGATGCTACTGCTACTGCTACTACTGCTACTGCTGATACTACTACTACTACTACTACTACTGCTACCACTGATACTACTGCTACTGCTGATACTACTACTACTACTACTGCTGATACTACTACTACTACTGCTACTACTGATACTGCTGATACTACTACTACTGCTACTACTGATGCTACTGCTGATACTACTACTACTACTACTACTGCTATTACTACTACTGCTGATACTATTACTGATACTACTGATACTGCTGATACTACTACTACTATTACTACTACTACTGATACTACTGCTACTACTACTATTACTACTACTACTGATACTACTACTACTGATACTACTGATACTACTACTACTGCTGATACTACTACTACTACTGATACTACTGCTACTGCTGATACTACTGCTACTACTACTACTACTGCTGATACTACTACTACTGCTGATACTACTACTGATACTACTGATACTACTGATACTACTGCTACTACTGCTACTACTGATACTACTACTACTGCTGATACTACTACTGATACTAATGCTACTACTGCTACTACTGCTACTACTACTGCTGATACTACTACTACTACTACTACTACTGCTACTGCTGATACTACTACTACTACTGATACTACTACTACTGATACTACTGCTACTACTGATACTTCTACTACTGATACTGCTGATACTACTACTACTGCTGATACTACTACTACTGATACTACTACTACTACTGCTACTACTGATACTACTGCTACTGCTGATACTACTACTACTACTACTGCTGATACTACTACTACTGCTGATACTACTACTACTACTGATACTACTGCTGATACTACTACTACTGCTACTACTGATACTACTGCTACTGTTGATACTACTGATGCTACTACTACTGATACTGCTGATACTACTACTACTGCTGATACTACTACTACTGCTGATACTACTGCTACTGCTGATACTACTACTACTACTGCTACTACTGCTACTACTACTGCTACTGCTGATACTACTACTACTACTGCTGATACTACTACTACTGCTGATACTACTGCTACTGCTGATACTACGACTACTGCTGATACTACTACTACTACTACTACTGCTACTGCTGATACTACTACTACTGATACTACTGCTACTGCTGATACTACTGCTACTACTACTACTGATACTACTGATACTACTGCTACTACTGATACTGCTGATACTACTACTACTACTACTGATACTACTGCTACTGCTGATACTACTGCTGCTACTGCTACTGCTACTGCTACTACTGCTACTGCTGATACTACTACTACTACTACTACTACTGCTACCACTGATACTACTGCTACTGTTGATACTACTACTACTACTACTGCTGATACCACTACTACTACTGCTACTACTGATACTGCTGATACTACTACTACTGCTACTACTGATGCTACTGCTGATACTACTACTACTACTACTACTATCAAACTCTTCGATCAAACTCTCTCATATGAACGCCACGTCAATCACATCACAAAAACCGCCTTCTTTCATCTCAAAAACATCGCCCGTCTCCGTCCCTCCCTCTCCTCCGCAGCCGCTGAAACACTCATCCACGCCTTCATCACCTCTCGACTGGACTACTGCAACAGCATCCTGTACGGCTCACCCACCAAAATCATCAATAAACTACAATACATCCAGAACTCAGCTGCCCGTCTGCTCACCCACTCCCGCACCAGAGACCACATCACCCCAGTCCTTCAAAACCTCCACTGGCTCCCCATACAGCAAAGAATCCAGTTCAAGCTCCTCCTCATCACCTACAAAGCCCTCCACAACCTTGCCCCTTCATACCTTTCGGACCTCCTGTACCATCACATTCCCAACCGCAACCTCAGATCTGCTGACGCCAACCTCCTTACCCCCCCTACTCTGTCCAAGCATCGGACCTGGGGGGACAGGGCCTTCTCCGTTGCTGCCCCCTCCCTCTGGAACTCCCTGCCCCAACACCTCAGACATTCTTCGTCACTTGCCACTTTCAAAACTGCACTTAAAACTCACCTATTCAAATCTGCTTTTAACCTCTAAAGTCAGTCATGTATGTTTTCTTTCTTTCTTTTCATGTTTATTTTATTTTATTTATTTTTTCTTACTGTTATGTCGTATATTTTGTTCTTATTATAAATGCTTCTATTGTTTCTGTTTTTAACATGTAAAGTGTCTTTGAGTGCCTTTTAAAGCGCTATATAAATAAAATGTATTATTATTATTATTATTACTACTGCTATTACTACTACTGCTGATACTACTGCTACTGCAGATACTACTGCTACTACTACTACTACTGCTGATACTACTACTACTACTACTACTACTACTGATACTACTGCTACTGCTGATACTACTGCTACTACTGATACTACTGCTACTGCTACTGCTACTACTGCTGATACTACTACTACTACAACTACTGCTACCACTGATACTACTGCTACTGCTGATACTACTGCTACTACTACTACTACTACTACTACTGATACTACTGCTACTGCTGATACTACTGCTACTACTGATACTACTGCTACTGCTACTGCTACTACTGCTACTGCTGATACTACTACTACTGCTGATACTACTACTACTACTACTACTGATACTACTGCTACTGCTGATATTACTACTATTACTACTACTACTGCTGATACTACTACTGATACTACTGATACTACTACTACTACTGATACTACTGCTACTGCTGATACTACTGCTACTACTACTACTACTGCTGATACTACTACTACTGCTGATACTACTACTGATACTACTGATACTACTGCTACTACTGATACTACTGATACTGCTGATACTACTACTGATACTACTGCTACTACTGCTACTACTGATACTACTACTACTGCTACTACTACTGCTGATACTACTACTACTACTACTACTACTGCTACTGCTGATACTACTACTACTACTGATACTACTACTACTGATACTGCTACTACTGATACTACTACTACTGATACTGCTGATACTACTACTACTGCTGATACTACTACTGCTGATACTACTGCTACTGCTGATACTACTGCTACTGCTGATACTACTACTACTACTACTGCTACCACTGATACTACTGATACTACTACTACTACTGCTACTACTGATATTACTACTACTGCTGATACTATTACTGATACTACTACTACTACTGATACTACTACTACTACTGATACTACTGATACTGCTGATACTACTACTACTGCTGATACTACTGCTACTGCTGATACTACTGCTACTACTACTACTACTGCTGATACTACTACTACTACTACTACTGATACTACTGCTACTGCTGATATTACTACTATTACTACTACTACTGCTGATACTACTACTGATACTACTGCTACTACTGATACTACTACTACTGCTGATACTACTACTGATACTACTGCTACTACTGATACTACTACTACTGCTACTACTACTGATACTACTACTACTGATACTACTACTACTATTACTACTACTACTGATACTACTACTACTGCTGATACTACTACTGATACTACTGCTACTACTGCTACTGCTACTGCTGATACTACTACTACTACTGATACTACTGCTACTGCTGATACTACTACTACTATTACTACTACTGATACTACTACTACTACTGATACTACTGCTACTACTACTACTGTTGATACTACTACTACTGCTGATACTACTGATACTACTACTACTACTGCTACTACTGATACTACTACTACTACTACTACTGATACTACTACTACTGCTGATACTACTACTACTACTACTGATACTACTACTACTGCTGATACTACTGATACTACTACTACTGCTGATACTACTGCTACTGCTGATACTACTACTGCTACTACTGATACTACTACTACTGATACTACTGCTACTGCTGATACTACTACTACTACTACTACTACTACTACTACTGCTTCTACTGATACTACTGCGACTGCTGATACTACTACTACTGCTGATACTACTACTGCTATTACTGATACTACTACTACTGATACTACTGATACTACTGCTACTGCTGATACTACTACTACTACTGATACTACTGCTGATACTACTACTACTACTACTGCTACTACTGATACTACTGCTACTGTTGATACTACTGATACTACTACTACTGATACTGCTGATACTACTACTACAACTGCTGATACTACTACTACTGCTGATACTACTGCTACTGCTGATACTACTACTACTACTGCTACTACTGCTACTACTACTGCTACTACTACTACTGATACTACTGCTACTGCTGATACTACTGCTACTACTACTACTACTACTACTACTGATACTACTGCTACTGCTGATACTACTGCTACTACTGATGCTACTGCTACTGCTACTACTGCTACTGCTGATACTACTACTACTACTACTACTACTGCTACCACTGATACTACTGCTACTGCTGATACTACTACTACTACTACTGCTGATACTACTACTACTACTGCTACTACTGATACTGCTGATACTACTACTACTGCTACTACTGATGCTACTGCTGATACTACTACTACTACTACTACTGCTATTACTACTACTGCTGATACTATTACTGATACTACTGATACTGCTGATACTACTACTACTGTTACTACTACTACTGATACTACTGCTACTACTACTATTACTACTACTACTGATACTACTACTACTGATACTACTGATACTACTACTACTGCTGATACTACTACTACTACTGATACTACTGCTACTGCTGATACTACTGCTACTACTACTACTACTGCTGATACTACTACTACTGCTGATACTACTACTGATACTACTGATACTACTGATACTACTGCTACTACTGCTACTACTGATACTACTACTACTGCTGATACTACTACTGATACTAATGCTACTACTGCTACTACTGCTACTACTACTGCTGATACTACTACTACTACTACTACTACTGCTACTGCTGATACTACTACTACTACTGATACTACTACTACTGATACTACTGCTACTACTGATACTTCTACTACTGATACTGCTGATACTACTACTACTGCTGATACTACTACTACTACTACTGCTACTACTGATACTACTGCTACTGCTGATACTACTACTACTACTACTGCTGATACTACTACTACTGCTGATACTACTACTACTACTGATACTACTGCTGATACTACTACTACTGCTACTACTGATACTACTGCTACTGTTGATACTACTGATGCTACTACTACTGATACTGCTGATACTACTACTACTGCTGATACTACTACTACTGCTGATACTACTGCTACTGCTGATACTACTACTACTACTGCTACTACTGCTACTACTACTGCTACTGCTGATACTACTACTACTACTGCTGATACTACTACTACTGCTGATACTACTGCTACTGCTGATACTACGACTACTGCTGATACTACTACTACTACTACTACTGCTACTGCTGATACTACTACTACTGATACTACTGCTACTGCTGATACTACTGCTACTACTACTACTGATACTACTGATACTACTGCTACTACTGATACTGCTGATACTACTACTACTACTACTGATACTACTGCTACTGCTGATACTACTGCTGCTACTGCTACTGCTACTGCTACTACTGCTACTGCTGATACTACTACTACTACTACTACTACTGCTACCACTGATACTACTGCTACTGTTGATACTACTACTACTACTACTGCTGATACCACTACTACTACTGCTACTACTGATACTGCTGATACTACTACTACTGCTACTACTGATGCTACTGCTGATACTACTACTACTACTACTACTATCAAACTCTTCGATCAAACTCTCTCATATGAACGCCACGTCAATCACATCACAAAAACCGCCTTCTTTCATCTCAAAAACATCGCCCGTCTCCGTCCCTCCCTCTCCTCCGCAGCCGCTGAAACACTCATCCACGCCTTCATCACCTCTCGACTGGACTACTGCAACAGCATCCTGTACGGCTCACCCACCAAAATCATCAATAAACTACAATACATCCAGAACTCAGCTGCCCGTCTGCTCACCCACTCCCGCACCAGAGACCACATCACCCCAGTCCTTCAAAACCTCCACTGGCTCCCCATACAGCAAAGAATCCAGTTCAAGCTCCTCCTCATCACCTACAAAGCCCTCCACAACCTTGCCCCTTCATACCTTTCGGACCTCCTGTACCATCACATTCCCAACCGCAACCTCAGATCTGCTGACGCCAACCTCCTTACCCCCCCTACTCTGTCCAAGCATCGGACCTGGGGGGACAGGGCCTTCTCCGTTGCTGCCCCCTCCCTCTGGAACTCCCTGCCCCAACACCTCAGACATTCTTCGTCACTTGCCACTTTCAAAACTGCACTTAAAACTCACCTATTCAAATCTGCTTTTAACCTCTAAAGTCAGTCATGTATGTTTTCTTTCTTTCTTTTCATGTTTATTTTATTTTATTTATTTTTTCTTACTGTTATGTCGTATATTTTGTTCTTATTATAAATGCTTCTATTGTTTCTGTTTTTAACATGTAAAGTGTCTTTGAGTGCCTTTTAAAGCGCTATATAAATAAAATGTATTATTATTATTATTATTACTACTGCTATTACTACTACTGCTGATACTACTGCTACTGCAGATACTACTGCTACTACTACTACTACTGCTGATACTACTACTACTACTACTACTACTACTGATACTACTGCTACTGCTGATACTACTGCTACTACTGATACTACTGCTACTGCTACTGCTACTACTGCTGATACTACTACTACTACAACTACTGCTACCACTGATACTACTGCTACTGCTGATACTACTGCTACTACTACTACTACTACTACTACTGATACTACTGCTACTGCTGATACTACTGCTACTACTGATACTACTGCTACTGCTACTGCTACTACTGCTACTGCTGATACTACTACTACTGCTGATACTACTACTACTACTACTACTGATACTACTGCTACTGCTGATATTACTACTATTACTACTACTACTGCTGATACTACTACTGATACTACTGATACTACTACTACTACTGATACTACTGCTACTGCTGATACTACTGCTACTACTACTACTACTGCTGATACTACTACTACTGCTGATACTACTACTGATACTACTGATACTACTGCTACTACTGATACTACTGATACTGCTGATACTACTACTGATACTACTGCTACTACTGCTACTACTGATACTACTACTACTGCTACTACTACTGCTGATACTACTACTACTACTACTACTACTGCTACTGCTGATACTACTACTACTACTGATACTACTACTACTGATACTGCTACTACTGATACTACTACTACTGATACTGCTGATACTACTACTACTGCTGATACTACTACTGCTGATACTACTGCTACTGCTGATACTACTGCTACTGCTGATACTACTACTACTACTACTGCTACCACTGATACTACTGATACTACTACTACTACTGCTACTACTGATATTACTACTACTGCTGATACTATTACTGATACTACTACTACTACTGATACTACTACTACTACTGATACTACTGATACTGCTGATACTACTACTACTGCTGATACTACTGCTACTGCTGATACTACTGCTACTACTACTACTACTGCTGATACTACTACTACTACTACTACTGATACTACTGCTACTGCTGATATTACTACTATTACTACTACTACTGCTGATACTACTACTGATACTACTGCTACTACTGATACTACTACTACTGCTGATACTACTACTGATACTACTGCTACTACTGATACTACTACTACTGCTACTACTACTGATACTACTACTACTGATACTACTACTACTATTACTACTACTACTGATACTACTACTACTGCTGATACTACTACTGATACTACTGCTACTACTGCTACTGCTACTGCTGATACTACTACTACTACTGATACTACTGCTACTGCTGATACTACTACTACTATTACTACTACTGATACGACTGCTACTACTACTATTACTACTACTGATACTACTACTACTACTGATACTACTGCTACTACTACTACTGTTGATACTACTACTACTGCTGATACTACTACTACTGCTGATACTACTACTGCTGATACTACTGCTACTGCTGATACTACTGCTACTGCTGATATTACTACTATTACTACTACTACTGCTGATACTACTACTGATACTACTGATACTACTACTACTACTGATACTACTGCTACTGCTGATACTACTGCTACTACTACTACTACTGCTGATACTACTACTACTGCTGATACTACTACTGATACTACTGATACTACTGCTACTACTGATACTACTGATACTGCTGATACTACTACTGATACTACTGCTACTACTGCTACTACTGATACTACTACTACTGCTACTACTACTGCTGATACTACTACTACTACTACTACTACTGCTACTGCTGATACTACTACTACTACTGATACTACTACTACTGATACTGCTACTACTGATACTACTACTACTGATACTGCTGATACTACTACTACTGCTGATACTACTACTGCTGATACTACTGCTACTGCTGATACTACTGCTACTGCTGATACTACTACTACTACTACTGCTACCACTGATACTACTGATACTACTACTACTACTGCTACTACTGCTGATACTATTACTGATACTACTACTACTACTGATACTACTGATACTGCTGATACTACTACTACTGCTGATACTACTGCTACTGCTGATACTACTGCTACTACTACTACTACTGCTGATACTACTACTACTACTACTACTGATACTACTGCTACTGCTGATATTACTACTATTACTACTACTACTGCTGATACTACTACTGATACTACTGCTACTACTGATACTACTACTACTGCTGATACTACTACTGATACTACTGCTACTACTGATACTACTACTACTGCTACTACTACTGATACTACTACTACTGATACTACTACTACTATTACTACTACTACTGATACTACTACTACTGCTGATACTACTACTGATACTACTGCTACTACTGCTACTGCTACTGCTGATACTACTACTACTACTGATACTACTGCTACTGCTGATACTACTACTACTATTACTACTACTGATACGACTGCTACTACTACTATTACTACTACTGATACTACTACTACTACTGATACTACTGCTACTACTACTACTGTTGATACTACTACTACTGCTGATACTACTACTACTGCTACTACTACTACTGCTGATACTACTACCACCACCCATCTTATCAAAGGACTGCCGATCAAATGAACTTTTAAAACGCTCTTTTATTGTGAAGGCCAGAGGAGGAGCGTACCGGAAGTGTTGCTAGTGCTTCCGGGTCTCTGTTCTTTCTATCGGAACACAGTTAGCATGCGGCTGTGTTAGCATGTCATCTGAGTGTCAATAAGGACACAAACACAGTGTAGTTTTCTTTGGTCTTCTTTCACTCGATCTGTGGAAAATGTCCACATTTCAGGATGTTCAACATGAATTCAAACGGCGGACCTCTGATTGGACATTTGGAGACAATATCAATATGCTATATAGGCTAACAGGCTAACGTTAGCCTGTTAGCAGCTAGCTCCTGCTAACAGCTTCTACTGCGTGTTGAGGATCGTTGTTTCTCTTCAGTCAGATGTTAAAGTGAGAGTACAGAATATTAATATTGTTACGATTTTTTCAGGACTTTGAAATAAAAAGCTTCTTAAATGTAAATATTTCTTGTAAAATAACACGACTGTGTTGTCTCTGATTGACACACTACTACACCGACTGATGGATGATATAATGTAATAATAATAATAATATGATCACGTTGTTGGTACAATATACAGATAATGATTATAAATGACTGAGACACAAACAGTTGAGATGTTTCTTTCAGAGATGAATCCATCGATGGAATGAATCTGATGCTTTGAGGAACCGGTTCATCTTCAGACGTCATCACAGCACTGAAGGGCCGACGCTGTGGCCTCTGCTCCTGACCCCAGGTAGGTTATTGCTTTCTACTCGTGTTATTATCGGCCTATAACTGGACTGGAAACATATTTGTCCCCCGACACGATAATGAAGGCGCAGAACAACGTCCAAAATATACGTCGGCAGATCTGAAGATACGACCATGAAGTCGATCATAGATCTTTAGCCGAGAGTGTTCTGTTACCAAGAAGGCTTCTGAGTCCTCTACGCTCCAACATGATCGATCAATGACGAGCACAGAAGTCCAACAACAAAGCTCCACTTGGGTTCAGATCATGAACCCTGGAGTCCCCCAGTCGGAGACCTTTCTAGAGCTCCACCCAGAGACTCCGATAAGGCCGTGTGTAGCCACAACCAACAGTCAGACTTCCCCTCAGCGACTCGCTCTCCACCCTCTGGTTCCCCGGGGAGAGGATAGAGTCCAGCTCCTCTCCAGCAGTTTGGTTCCAGAACCAGTCCTGTGCGTGGAGGTGAGCTCAACGACATCTAGTTGGTACCGCTCCACCTCCAGTCTGTGATGCCTTGGCCTGTGGTGGCACAATGGATATCTTTTGGGCTGTTTTCTATTAAATAACAGAACAAATTACATTTTCTCCAAAAAGCTCACCAGGTCACCGGACGTTCTCTCACCGTCACTCAAACAGATGTCAAAATAAAAGCTCACCAGGTCACCGGACGTTCTCTCACCGTTACTCAAACAGATGTCAAAATAAAAGCTCACCAGGTCACCGGACGTTCTCTCACCGTCACTCAAACAGATGTCAAAATAAAAGCTCACCAGGTCACTGGATGTTCTGTCACCGTCACTCAAACAGATGTCAAAATAAAAGCTCACCAGGTCACTGGACGTTCTCTCACCGTTACTCAAACAGATGTCAAAATAAAAGCTCGCCAGGTCACTGGACGTTCTGTCACCATCACTCAAACAGATGTCAAAATAAAAGCTCACCAGGTCACTGGACGTTCTCTCACCGTCACTCAAACAGATGTCAAAATAAAAGCTCACCAGGTCACTGGACGTTCTGTCACCGTCACTCAAACAGATGTCAAAATAAAAGCTCACCAGGTCACTGGAGGAATGAAATGCAGATCGCTGTGTGATTCTGTAGTTGAGAACGTTTAAACTGTTTGAGGATATTTCATGTGATCATGTAGAGGACGATATTTGATCAAATCGTTCCCTCTGTTGGTTTGTTATTTCTGTTTATTGCAGATGTTGCGGGCTGTGGTGCTTCCACTCTATTCATAAAGAACATGAGAGAGCTGGACGTAGGTTTGTTTTCATACTGCTTTAACTCTGGCACTGATTTTATATTTTATAATATATTTTTGGTTTCAGGTGTTTCTAAATGATCAACTTTTTTCAAGTTCTTCTTGAACTTTGGTTTCTTTTTGTTGTTACTTCCGTCATCGTCCGGACTAATCAGGGAGCTTCACGGCAGACCTCCAGCATCACTCGCTCCACCATCAGGAGAAGATGTTCACGCTGTAGACCTCCAGCATCACTCGCTCCACCATCAGTAGAAGATGTTCACGCTGTAGACCTCCAGCATCACTCGCTCCACCATCAGGAGAAGATGTTCACGCTGTAGATCTCCAGCATCACTCGCTCCACCATCAGGAGAAGATGTTCACGCTGTAGACCTCCAGCATCACTCGCTCCACCATCAGGAGAAGATGTTCACGCTGTAGACCTCCAGCATCACTCGCTCCACCATCAGTAGAAGATGTTCACACTGTAGATCTCCAGCACCATCAGTAGAAGATGTTCACACTGTAGATCTCCAGCGTCTCTAACCGGAGTGATGTGTGAAGCTACTCATCCAGGTAACCGTCCCTCTGTTACAGGTGGTCCTTCCAGCCGGATCCAGTAATCACTGAAGATGATGGAGTCTGAGGAGACCCACGTCAGAGCCGAGCCACCGGTAGTCCACCGGAGACCCCCCAGGGAGACAAGACCTCCACCACACCTGAGACCTCCACCACACCTGAGACCTCCACCACACCTGTCTGATGATGGCGTGGACTTCCTCCCAGAGGTCGAGTCACCACAAACACAACCAGGTGAGTCCTCACACATCTTCAGAACCTCTTCAGGTCTACTGCTTCAGGACTGAACCATGTTTTAACGATTCATTTATTGATTAGCATGAGATTATTTTATTACCTGATTAATCAAACTATTAATTGACCAACATGAACATAACTTCATTTATTCACTCTGTCATATCAACCTTTTACTGGAGAATCTTTTACTTCAAACTTAAAAAGTCTCGTCGTTGATTTATTTCATCACTGGATTAATATTCAGTTAATAATATAAAGATAATATCTATTTATATATATATAACGTTTCCTCTTCATCACGTGACCTCTTCATTGCGTGACCTCTTCATCGCGTTTCCTCTTCATCGCGTGACCTCTTCATCACGTGTTCCTCTTCATCACGTGTTCCTCTTCATCACGTTTCCTCTTCATCACGTTTCCTCTTCATCACGTGTTCGTCTTCATCACGTGTTCCTCTTCACCTCTTCATCGCGTTTCCTCTTCATCGCGTGACATCTTCATCACGTGTTCCTCTTCATCACTTTGTTAGCCGTCACTGGTCTTCCAGGTGAGATAAAGGTGATCACAATGGGCTCACCTTTACAGGGACTTTTCTCTGGATCATCTGTGACCCAGTGACCTGTGACCCTCCAAGGCCCCTCCCTCCTCCAAGGCTTCGTTCCCAAGCAGCTCAAGAGCTTTCCAGAGCGACCGCCATACGGAGCTCCTGCAGCTTCCAGGTTCCAACCCTTCAGTTGGCTCTGGAAGATGAGGGCCTGTTATTTATTTAGCTTGCCCTCATGGACCTCTTCCATTCTCTCTCCCCAGGGTACTATAAGCTCGGTAAGAACCACCTGTTCGGTACCTTTAGCCCAGAGGACAATGTTGGGTCTGAGGCTAGTTTGGGTTATCTTCTCTGGGAATTTGAGCTCACATCTCCCTTTCTGTGGCCGCGTCCTCTTGTTCTTCACCTCTGCTGCTGCTTTTCTCCCCCCTGAACTGTGTAAGTGGAGGAAACCAGGGCCATTAGAAAGTTGTTTTAGCTGTGTCAGAATCTGTTCATGTCTCACCGGAATTTCCCATCGGCCGTGCTTGACACAAGGAGAGGACATGGTCACAGTTGGGTGACCTCCTGCAGAGCGTGCAGCTGTTGTACACGGCTAACCTCCATGTGTGGGTTTGACGGAGTGAAACCCAACATAACCTTTGTCCGATGTCCTTCCATGCTCCAGATGTCCTGCCGGGGCAGTGCCCAGCTGCTCTGCTTGTTGATGGCTACAGCCTTGACATGTCGGGTTCCCTGCTCTGCCTTGGTGACCTCCCTCCACGCCTAACCGCTCCTTCAGGTTAGCATTGATCCAACCTGGTGGAGCACCTCAGAGGTACTCTGCTCTGGGCCACTGACCCGACGATGTTGACGTGATGCAGGCCATCCTCTGCCTCCCTCAATGCTCTGCTGGCTGACCACTTAGAACCTGTTTCGACTTCAATGTCTCCCTGGTGCACTCTTGTATCTTAACTCTCTCATTAAGTTGCCTTGTACTGCTGAACCATGGATGTTTTGGCTGCTGAAGCTTTCTGTCTGAGCTCTACAGGCCGACGACAACCAGCTATCTCCTCAGCTACACTTTCATCTTCCTCTCCAGCCCTTCAACAGTGGAAACAGGTACCTCATAAAAGAGCAGCAGCCAGAGCCGTCTGTGAAGCACCTCATGTTGGTTTCCTCTGGACTTATACTGGCCAGGTCAGCCTCTCTTCTCCAGAGCTTTCATCCAGGTTTCAGCTTGAATGAGCATCTCCTTCACACTCGACTTGTCGGTGAGTCCACCCTGTAACACTTCCTCGAGCTCTTCACCGGTTTCTCTTTCACTGTTGGGATAATCTCCTCTCTGATTTGAAAGCGACACCTTTTCCTGGACACGCCCTCTCTTCAGTACTAGTAACTTTGCCCAATCGGTGAGATCGACCAAGTCCTCCAGGTGGTGATCTGTGATCATTCGGTCGTCCATGAATGTCCTGATGGATAACACTTGGCAGTACTGCATCCCGATGTAGCATCATCACTACTACTACTACTATAGCTGATACTACTACTACTATAGCTGATACTACTACAAGGGGGAATTTTGTCCCCAATTCTGTTTAATCTGTATATTGATGATCTGTTCAAGCAACTGAAAGCCTGTAATACTGGTGCATGATTGGAAATACTCTGGTTAATCACATCATGTATGCAGATGATCTGGTGATCTTTAGTCCATCTAGCACTGGTCTTCAGCAGCTCCTCACTATACGTACTGTGTATGGTGTGGAACATGACATCAAATACAACGCCAGTAAGAGTGCTATCCTGATCTGTCGAACTAAAGAGGACAAATATCTAAACTTCCCTGACTTCAAATTGTCTGATAATAATCTTGGTGTCTGTGGTGAAGTAAAATATCTTGGTCATTTTATAACAGAACACATGACCGATGATAACGACATTTCTAGGCAATGTCGTAGGATGTATGCACAAGCAAACAGTCTCTCACGCAAGTTTGGTCTGTGTACAGATGGAGTGAAGATGTCTCTGTTCAGAGCATATTGTACACCACTCTACTGCACACTTGTGGTCAAACTACAAAAAAAAGAGCTTCCAGAGACTTCAAGTAGCTTACAATGACACCATGAGAATACTTTTAAAGAGACCGAGATGGAGTAGTGCTCGTGAAATGTTTGTGGCTGCACGAGTCAATACTTTCCAAACTGTTTTAAGAAATCTCATGTATAAATTCATTTGTAGACTTAATGACTCCAAAAATGAGATCATGGTTGTTTTAACCAACATAAGGTTTAGCACCACACGCTACCAGTCCCAGCTGTGGAGACATTGGTACAGCTGTCTCTTTGTAAGGCATTGCTAGGCCTCCGTACTTTTATTGTTTGTGTCTGTCTTTTTATGTATTTGTTATGTATTTGTCTTTATTTCAGACCCTGAGTCTGAAATAAAGTCTATCTATCTATCTATCTATCTACAACTATAGCTGATACTACTACTACTATAGCTGCTACTACTACTACTATAGCTGCTACTACTACAGTTTTACTTGATATGCTAGTCCTAGTCTTAATAAGTCTTTATATTTATATAATCTGACCCTAACCCAGAGTAACAAACTCACTGTATTTTTCAACTATTCACAAATTGACTCTTTTAACTGTTTTGTGTGCATTTGTTGTTTATTCTCATACAAAACTAATCTCACTTTACTGACTCACTCTACATATTGTTTGTCTTTTTGCATTAATTATGCAAGCTTTAAGTTTACCAAATCTCCAAATTTAAACATCTGAGTTCATAAAAGTTACGTATAGTAAAGTTCATGATAGACAACTCTGCCAGCAACTTTCCTCTCAACATGAGCACTGACAAACAGCCCGTCTATTCTAGAGGGTTAAGAATAAAGAATTAAATAGACTATGTAAGTAACTGGTATTAATTCTGTAAAATAAGGTTCAATTAAATAATCAAGACAGTTGATGGGTGGGAGTGGTTTACACCCCCGTTCTCAAGGAGATGAAGCCAGAAGACGTCAGAGGACTCGTCTCTCTTCTCTTCTACACTTTGATGCTGAAGGTTGATCTCTGTTCCAGCAACTATTGAGAGAAAGAGACTCTAACAGAAAAGACTTTAATATTTAATACATTTTGAAACTGGTAAAGATGTTATAATGAACCCTGCTGCTACGAAGGGTTTAGAAAGAACTTGATCATTTGATTTGTGTGTATGAAATATTATGTCTCTGTACACCGTGATAAGAACTTCGTAGCAACCCTGAGATTGAGATCTAATTTATTGATATTGATGTTTTCCCAAAATTGGTTGGCGTCTTAAATTTATGTTATGTTAATTCTGTTACCTACACTAACGATGTCTTATGGCGTAAGCTGAGTGACATCATTCTTTTATACTAATGTATTGTTTTATAGATCATAATTGAATTATTAATAATTGTGACATGTTTTGATATTAATTATTTGTTAACTCTGCTACCAACAATGCTACAGCTACTACTACTACTAGTTAAAATAATATTAATATGAATAATTTAAATGTATAAATAAAAGTATTTGAGTAAATATACTTTATTTTCTAATAACAGATGAAAACTCCACAGAGCAGCTTACACGTAAAGAAATGTTCTGTCTGTGTTTCAGTTTTACCTTCAGATGTACGAAAAGTGGTCGTCGGTGAAGAAGAGCAGCAGGAGTGGAGCTCCAGTCTGGACCAGGAGGACCCAGAGCCCCCACACATTAAAGAGGACCAGGAGGACCCAGAGCCCCCACACATTAAAGAGGAACAGGAGGACCCAGAGCCCCCACACATTAAAGAGGAACAGGAGGAACTCTGGACCAGTCAGGAGGGAGAGCAGCTTCAAGGTCTGGAGGAGGCTGATATCAAGTTCACATTCACTCCTGTGAAGAGTGAAGATGATGAAGAGGAAGCTCAGTGCTCACAGCTTCATCAAAGACAAACTGAACAGATGGAAACAGAAGGTGATGGAGAGGACTGTGGAGGACCAGAACCAGACAGGAACTCTGATCTAGAACCGGATCCTGATGAGGAGACTGGAGACTCTTCTGAACCTGAGACTGATAACGGTGATGACTGGAAGGAGACCAGAGAACCTCAGTCAGGTTTAAACAAAGTTCATGTCGGAGATTCAAAGTGTAGTGATGGTAAGAAACAATTTAGCTGCTCTGAGTGTGAGAAAGGATTCGGCACCAAGGGAACCCTCAAGGAACATATGAGAATCCACACAGGGGAGAAACCATTTAGCTGTACAGTTTGTGGTAAAAGATTTTCACGAAAGGGGCACCTGACACAACACATGCCGGTCCACACGGGAGAGAAACGATTCAGTTGCAGTATGTGTAACAAAAGATTCTCCTGGTGTTCACAGATCACAAGACACATATGTGTTGGTCGTCAGTCCTCACGGATTCATCAGAGTCAGACTGAGGAGAACAGAGAGGCAGAACCTCCAGAAGCTGATGGAGAGGACTGTGGAGGACCAGAACCAGACAGGAACTCAGATCTAGAACCAGATCCTGATAACAAGACTGGAGACTCTTCTGAACCTGAGACTGATAACAGTGATGACTGGAAGGAGACTAGAGAACCTCAGTCAGGTTTAAACTCTCTGATTAATGATGACATTTCTAGTGAGAAACCATTTAGCTGCTCTGAGTGTGGGAAAAGATTTAGGAAACAGACACATCTGAGATCTCACACAGGAGAGAAACATTTTAGATGCTCAGTTTGTAAGAATTTTTTTCCACAAAGTGAAGACTTAGAGAAACATTTGACACGTCACACAGAAGAGAAAAGATTCAGCTGCAGTGTTTGTAAGGAAACATTTGTCTGGCGTTACCAGGTCAAAGATCATAAATGTGTCGGTCGTCAGTCCTCACAGCTTCATCAAAGACAAACTGAGGAGAACAAGGAGACAGAACCAGACAGGAACTCAGATCCAGATAGATATTTAGAACCAGATGCTGATGTCAAGACTGAACCGTCCTCTGAACCTGATGACAATGTTGATGTTGAGTTTTGGAAAGAGACCAGGAAACATCAGTCAGGGTTCACGTACCAGAGAAATAAAAAGGTCTCTGCAAATGATGGATTTAATAGCAACATGAAACCTTTCAGCTCCTCTGAGTGTCACGAAAGATCTGAAGACAGTCTCACTCTGCTGACACACAAGAACCCCCCCACGGGAGAGAAACCATTCGGCTGCTCACTTTGTGGTCAAATATTTAACGAGCAGGAAAGCTTACGTTCTCACATGACACATCACTCAAGGGAGAAACCTTTCCGCTGCTCAGTGTGTAACACAGACTGCAGTGACAGCGAGTCTTTAGTTCAACACATGAGGATCCACACGAGACGAACACGGTTCAGATGCCCAACTTGTGGTGAAGAGTTTGCATGGAGGAGATATCTGACCAAACATATGGAAGTCCACACAAAGAAGAAATTCTACACCTGCAGAGATTGTGAACAAAGATTCACCTGGTACAACACGCTCAGAAACCACAGATGTGTTGGTCGTTGTTCCTCACAGCTTTATCAAACTCAAACTGCGAAGAGCAGAGAGACAGAACCTCCAGAAGCTGATGGAGAGGACTGTGAAGAACTAGAACCAGACAGGAACTCAGATCCAGATAGACATCCAGAACCAGAAACTGATGACAAGACTGGAGACTCTTCTGAACCTGAGACTGATGACAGTGATGACTGGAAGGAGACCAGAGAACCTCAGTCAGGTTTAAACTCTCTGAATAATGAAGAAGTTTCTAGTGAGAAACCATTCAGCTGCTCTCAGTGTGGGAAAAGATTTAGCCACAAAGGAAATCTGAATAGACACACGAGAACTCACACAGGAGAGAAACCATTCAGCTGCTCTGTGTGTGGTAAAGCTTTCAACATACGTTCATCTCTTAAGGTGCACATGAGATGTCACACGGGAGAGAAACCATTCAACTGCTCAGTTTGTAGGAAGTCTTTCACACAGAGGGGAAGTTTACAGACACACATGGGAATCCACACAGGAGAGAAACCGTTCAGCTGCTCGGTGTGCGAGAAAAGATTTCTAACCAAAGCACAACTGAAGAATCACACGATGAATCACACCGGAGAGAAAAGGTTCCCCTGCAGTGTTTGTGACCGAGGGTTCACCTGGTACGACCAGCTCAGGAACCATCAGTGTGTCGGCCATCGGTCCTCACAGCTTCATCTTCATCAGACCGAGAACAGAGAAGAAGAGCCTCCAGCCAGCAGCTCCACTGAATACAGGGAAATAACAACTTCTTATATGAGCAACAACGTAGATCTGGCATAAACTTTTTAGTTGTAGTAAATTTAGTTCCTATGTTTTCTAAGGTTCAGTATTTCAAGGGTTACGAGTTTTTTTTATGTCCAATCAGTGTTGATGATTAGACATGAACACTGAAATGAGTCTTTATGGATGATGACTGTTGTCATTCAGTAAATTATGACACTTGATGCAAAGTTGACGTTGTTTGAGATGTCTTCATTTAGACGAGACAGCACAACCAGTCAATGTCTTCGTTGGGACAATTTTCTTTGTTGTACATATTTAATGAGCCATCGACTACTTCTGTCGTATTTTTGTGCATCATAAAAATAAAGAACTTGAACTTTTGTTGTTCGTTCATTGCAGACAGTTTCTTGCTTTGCGTTAAACACCTTTGTGGGTATTGTGGCTCCGTCCATGACACCAGAGTCCTGAAGAACAGAAGGATCTACAAAGAGGCTCTGTATCCTCCCTCAGGTAAGTCTGAATTAAGTTGTTAATACATCAATAACCATCAGTTACTCAAAGAAATAGTAATTTCTGTCACACTCTCTACAGGAGACTTTGTTTTGGGTGATGGTAGTAACATATATTTCTAATTTGCCTTTTAAGTTTGTGTTGTTCAATACTCTTCTAAAGTATATTAATCAAAGTCATGTGTTTGCTGTATACAAGCCTCTTCTTTTAAAAAGTCCATGATACCATACGCAGCTGTTTGACCCTATTCGGATGACTTGGTTGTTGAAATGATCATCCGAACAATAATAATGATGTCATGAACAAACGATGAATGCTGTACGACTCATTAAGGTTTCTGTTATGACACGATTTAATAAACTTAAGCATGTGTTGCATTGGTTTAACATTATATTTCAGAGCATACAATGACATCAAATAACGGGCATTTACACTTGTTTCTCTGCCGTCTCATTCAAATGTAGTCATAGTTGTGACGTCCAGCAGGAAGAAGCTCTTCTTGTTTCTGGATGTTTTGGTATCAAGAGGCTGAAGATAATATAGTTTAATTTACTTCAGTTTAGGCTTGGGAAGTTTTATTGTTACCATATCGACATTCTGTCCTCTGCCGGTAACGATAGTGACACTGATGACTCCTCTCTGTCCCGTCTTCCCCAGATTAGAGGCTGGTCCTTTATGCCAATATTTAAAAAATAGAAGGTTCAAGACTGTTATTAACTGTTTGATGTTTATTATGTTTATTTCTTGTTTTATGTCACAAACAAGTCGATCCATAACAAATCAATGAGTTTATTGATCAAGATGTTGAAGGAGTTATCTTCTGTAAAACATTAAATCAAACTCATCTTCATCATCCTGAGAGGAGGACTGACGTGTATTGTCTCACTTCCTGTCTCCAGTGTATCTGTTGTCTGACAGCGTACTTCCGTAGCTCCGGCTAAACTAAGATAATTGTGTGATATTCTTCAGTACAAGCGGCTAATTATCTGCTATACATTTAAACACTCATAGCTCGCTTCCTCTTTTAGCGACTTCTTGCTTAATACAACAGTTGTTTACACATTGTTCTGTTCTGCCAACATTAACTACCGTACTTTAGCTTAGCAGCTAGCGATGGCTTCTCTCTCTACCTCTCCTGCTCTGTGTGTCACATGTTTAGCCATTCTTATGAGACAGCTCTGGTGAAAATAACGAATGACCTAATTGCATCAGACAAAGGACTTGTCTCTGGTCTTGTTAGACCTTAGTGCTGCGTTTGACACCATTAATCATTACATCCTGTTACAGAGACTAGAACATTTGATTGGCATTAACGGAACCGCACTAAACTGGTTTAAGTCCTATTTATCAGATCGATCTCAGTTTTGTAAACGATGAAACCTCGATGAACACCAACGTTAGTCATGGAGTTCCACAAGGTTCTGTGCTTGGACCAATCTTGTTCCCCTTATACATGCTTCCTTTTAGGCAATATTATCAGAAAACACTTTAAACTTTCATTGTTATGCAGATGATACTCAATTATATCTCTCGATCAGACCAGATAAAACCAACCAGCTCACTAAACTGCAAGCAGCTTTAAGGACATAAAAACCTGGATGACCTGTAACTTCCTGATGTTAAACTCAGACTAAACGTTATTCTACCAGAAATCAATGATCCAATGATATAGTTAGAGCTGGCTCAGGTTTATAGTTAGGGCTGGCTCATGTTTATAGTTAGGGCTGGTTCAGGTTTATAGTTAGGGCTGGCTAAGATTTATAGTTAGGGCTGGTTCAGGTTTATAGTTAGGACTGATTCAGGTTTATACTTAGGGCTGGCTCAGGTTTATAGTTAGGGCTGGTTCAGGTTTATAGTTAGAGCTGGTTCAGGTTTATAGTTGGGGCTGGCTCATGTTTATAGTTAGGGCTGGTTCAGGTTTATAGTTAGGGCTGGCTCAGGTTTATAGTTGGGGCTGGTTCAGGTTTATAGTTGGGGCTGGTTCAGGTTTATAGTTGGGGCTGGTTCAGGTTTATAGTTGGGGCTGGTTCAGGTGTATAGTTGGGGCTGGTTCAGGTGTATAGTTAGGGCTGGTTCAGGTTTATAGTTAGGGCTGATTCAGGTTAATTATTCAAGGGAAATACAACAGCGACTATCACGATATGTTTATGTCCCTCGTTGATAAAACTTGTTCCAGACTTCAGTTTCACTTCTGATACAAAAACTCTCTCCCATTTAATTAATGTGTCAGAATGAAATGTGTCAAAGCAAACAGCCAAAATATCTATAAAATAAAAATAATCTTACCAAACATTTTATACTTAACAGTTTTTAATGTTAATTTTTCAGAAACATTTGTCTTCATATATAATAAATACACAGATTGTGTTTCATATCAGGTAAGACTTTCATCAATGACCACGAACAGGACTTCTTGTTTGAACCTCATTCTGGTCCTTTGAGAATGTTGCTGTTGTGTCAATAACAGGAAGTTGATAGACATTTGACGCACTAACTTTTGCCTCTCAGAAGTGTGCACTGAAATGTTCCTCTACTGTGTGAATCATCACGTGCACCTTCAGATTTTTTTTGTTGCCAAACTTTTTCCCTCACTGACAGAAGATATATTTCAGATGACTGAAAGACACATTGTTCAGAGTTAAACCTGACTGAGGTTTTCTGGTCTCCTTCCAGTCGTCATCAGTCTCAGAAAAGTCTCCAGTCTTGTCACCAGGATCCGGTTCTGGGTGTCTATCTTGATCTAATCCGATGAGAAACACTCTTAATAGTGGGGCAGATTAGTGAAACAATCTTTCACTTGGTGATACAAGCAACAAATTATCTTCAAGACCTATATTTTCAAAAAAGCCCGGTATCCACGATGGAAAAACAAGATGGCCGCCAGCAAATGCCAATATATGCGATTTACAGATATACAGGGCTAATTAGATAGCATTTGGGACACTAAACTATACTAGAACTACAGCAAGTACACTAATTAGCTGACACTGAACCCCATGCTGAGTCTCACAGCAATGATGTCACCAGTGTGCCCTGGTTGTGCTTTGACATCACTCTTTTATAAACAGAATGTCACCTCATATAGATCAATCAAAACATTTTAATTTGGATCAAAAAGATAACTTGGAACTTGGACTACTACTTCATCCAGCTGAAACCTAATCTCTGATCAAAGAACGACAAAAAGTGTGAATTTTGAGTAACAAATGGCCACCATCTTGAAAAATTGCGACCATATTGAATTTTTATTGGCACCATTGAATTTCTCGTGTCAAAATACATACATTTTGATGTCTAGATTATTAAAATATGTCCAGCCATTCAATTTCTACACTGAAAAACCTATTCACATTTTTGGCGACGGCCATCTTAAAAAATCTTGGATTTTCAGGTGGATACCGGGCTTTTCTGAAAGAGTAGTTCCTAGGCATTATTCATGCCACATTTGGTGCTTGTATCACCAAGTGAAAGATTCTAATGGAATATTGACTTAATCTGCCGCACTATAAAGTTTCTGAGCTGATAAAACCAAGTGAATATTCATCTTCAGTCACAAGCACTGAAGCTGGATGATTTCCTCTCCTGTGTGGAGTCGCATGTGTCTCTTCAAATTTCCACTTTCACTGAAAGATTTCCCACATACTGAGCAGCTGAATGGTTTCTCTCCGGTGTGGATTCTCATGTGTTTCTGTAGACTATCACTCTTTGTGAAAGATTTCTTACAAACTGAGCAGCTGAAGGGTTTCTCTCCTGTGTGAGATCTCATGTGTACTTTCAGATTTCCATTTTCACTGAAAGCTTTACCGCACAGTGAGCAGCTGTATGGTTTCTCTCCCGTGTGGATTCTCATGTGTTTCTGTAGACTATCGCTTTGTGCAAATGACTTCTTACAGAATAAACAGCGGAATGGTTTCTCTCCTGTATGAGATCTTGTGTGTCGCTTCAGATGTGCCTTGAAGCCAAATCTTTTCCCACAGTGAGAGCAGCTAAATGGTTTCTCACAAGTACCACATCTGGAATCATTCGAAGAGTTTAAACCTGCCTGAGGTTCTCTGGACTCTTTCCAGTCGTCATCCTCACTGTCATCAGTCTCAGAAGAGTCTCCAGTCTTGTCAACAGTATCTGGTTCTGGATGTCTATCTGGATCTGAGGTCTTGGCTGGTTCTGGTCCTCTACAGTCCTTGTGTTCAGTTGAGCTGCAGGCTGGAGGTTCTGCCTCTCTGTTCTCCTCAGTTTGTCTCTGATGAAGCTGTGAGGACGGATGACCGGCACATTTATGTGTTTTAAGGCTGGTGTACCAAGTGAATCTTCTTTCACAAACACTGCAGCTAAATCTTTTCTCCCCTGTGTGGAGGGGCATGTGGCGTGTCAGACTTCCTGCTTGTGTGAAACTTTTACCACAAACGGAGCAATTGAATGGTTTCTCTCCTGTATGAGATTTAATGTGTAACTGCAACAACACTTTCCGGGTGAATCCTTTACCACACGACAAGCAGCTGAAAGGTTTCTCCCCTGTATGAGATCTCACGTGAATCTTTAGATATGTCTTGGTTCCAAATCTTTTCCCACACTCTGAGCAGCCAAATGGTTTCTCTCCAGCACTAGATCTTGAATCACTGACAGAAACTGCCTCATTATTCAGAGAGTTTAAACCTGACTGAGGTTCTCTAGACTCCTCCCAGTCATCAGTCTCAGGTTCAAAAGAGTCTACAGTCTCCTCATCAGGGTCTGGTTCTGATCTTCCACAGTCCTTTCCATCATCTTCTGTTTCCATCTGTTCAGTTTGTCTTTGATGAAGCTGTGAGGACTGAGCTTCCTCTTCACTCTTCACTGGAGTGAATGTGAACTTGGTGATATCAGCCTCCTCCAGACCTTGAAGCTGCTCTCCCTCCTGACTGGTCCAGAGTTCCTCTTGTTCCTCTTTAATGTGTGGAGGCTCTGGGTCCTCCTGGTCCAGACTGGAGCGCCACTCCTGCTGCTCTTCTTTAACAACGATCACTTTTCGTACATCTGAATGTAAAACTGAAACACAGAGAAAGATGTTAAAGTAAACCCACACTTCCTTACGTTAAAGCTGCTTTGTGGAGTTTTCATCTATTAGCAGTAACATGGAGGAATGTTTGCGTAACTAAGTATATTTACCCTAGTACAACTTAAAAGGAACTTCTTATACTGCTTAATACTTCACTACATCTCAGTTGACCTGCCTTGTTTTTGATCCGGCTCTTTGTGAACAATCGGTGTGCCCTATTTTCAAGACAAGAGACGACATGATGTCTTGGGACTTTTATCATTGGCGCTAATGTTCTTGGGCAAACTTCTCATCACCTACAAAACCCAACCGTCTTGGGAGAGAAGCAACCAGACATTATCTTACTCTGGTTTCAATGCCACAGTGTAGAAAGGCCTATCCTCTCGGATCACTCATCAAAAAGCTGCCGGAGGACATAAGAGCTCCGAGCCTGGTTAAATCTACCAATGCACAGACAGAAGAATGCAAAATCTTTGCACAGACTTCGATATCTTATCTGGAGAGCCGAACCTGAACAATGTCACAGACGTTACCACAGAGTACAAAACATTCTATGTCAACACTGTGACCCCAAAAAGAACAATGAAATTTGGATCAGATGGTGGGGGAGGCTGCCGGACAGACCCTGGTAAACGCAAACATGTTGTGAGGGTGAACTGTCAAAGAGGTCTTCAACTCCTCACGGAATTTTCTTGCATCCCGGGGGAGGCTGGGGACATGGAATCCAAGCAGGCCATGTTCAAAGCAGCTGCTGGGTGTCGTGGTCAGAAGATTACGACAGGCACAGAACCTGCTGATGGACACCAGCAGTGAAGGAAGCTGTCAAGCTGAAGGAGGAGGCCTTTCTGGCTTGGCTAGCCCAGGGGTCTCTGGAAACAGCAGACAGGTACCGGTTGGCCAGAAAGGCTGCAGCTGCCAAAGCAAAAACCCAGGTCTGGGAGGAGTTTGGGGAGACCATGGAAAAGGACTTTTAGTTGGCCTCAAGGAAGCTCTGGCAAATCGTTACACGACTCAAAAAGGGAAAGCAGGGCTTGTCTCAGGCTGAGTTTTACAGAAGAGGAGAACTACGGACCCGGACTGGGGATATTGTTAAGTGGTGGAAATAACACTTTAAGGAACTCCTAAACCCGACCAACACATCCTCGTGGAGGAGGCAGAGTTTGAAGACTCGATGGAGGACTCATCCGTGTGTCTGGCAGAGGATGTTGAGGTGGTCAAAAAGGACATGGATATGGGGTACCGTGGTTGACAAAGTCAAACATGTTTCCAGGGTCGTCTCTCGTCACTGATCCGGTTTGTGATTTCCATGGACAGGATTTCAAGGCCCAGCTGGGGCAGGAGAGTGTCCGGTTTGGGGATCGCATCTCTGCTCTTTGCAGATGATGTGGTTCTATTGGATCCTTCAGAACGTGACCTTCAGCAGCACTGGGGCGGTTTGGAGCCGAGAGTGAAGCGGTCGGGATGAGAATCAGGACCTCCAAGTCTGAGGCTGTGGTTCTCTGCCAGATAGTACCTTCTGGGTTGGTAGTGAGTCACTGCCCCAAGAGAGGGAGTTCAAGTATCTCTGGGTCTTGTTCCCCAGTCAGGGTAAAATGAAGAGTAAGATGGACAAGTGATTCGGAGCGAAGTCAGCAGTGATGAAGACGTTGTACCGGACTGTTTTGGTGACAAGGGAGCTGAACCGAAAGACAAAGCTCTCGATTTACCAGTCCATCTACGTTCAGACCCTCACCTGTGGTCATGAGCTTTGAGTAGTGACTGAAAGATCGAGGATACAAGCGGCTGAAATGAGCTTCCTTTGTAGGGAGTCTGGACTCAGCCTTAGAGATAGAGAGAGGAGATCGGACATCTGGAGGGAGCTTAGAGTAGAGACGCTGCTCCTTCAGTTTAAAAAGGGACCAATTAAGCATCTGATCAGGATCCTCCTGGACCCCTTCTTATAGCAGTTTTCCTTGTTCAACTGGTAAGAGGCCCTCAAGTGAAAAGTATATTTCCCTCAGTGATGTAGTGGAGTAGAAGTATCACACAACGGAAATACTCAAGTAAAGTACCTCAGAATTATACTTAAGTGCAGTACTAATATTAAATGCAACGCTTTGTGGCCTTTATAATTTATAAAACTTATCACAGTGTGCTTCATACCTGGTGAATCGCTCCTTTCGCCTCCTAAAAACGGATAACAAATCATAATTAGAACAAAAAAAACTGTTATGTTGTCCATCAACTGTTCAATTCAATAAAGGTGACGACATAACTACAGCTGTTCCAAACGCACCTACAATGACCACATCTTTGCCCTGTAACCACTGAACGCCCTCGGACCTCCTCTCCATCCAGAACTCCCGGATCGTGTCCACGCAGTAGGTGTCCTGGATCTTGGAGAAAGTGGCCGGACTGACGACTCCCATGTTCATGAAGCGGAACAGGAGGGCCACTTTACTGTAGTTGTTCCCGCTCAACAGGATGTTCGTCCCGAGCATGAAGTCGCCCGCCAACATCCCGAACTTAAAGGTCGGCTGTGAGGTCCAGCTCCAGACAACGTGACCACGAGGACAAACCTGAACAGGAAGTGGTTAAAAAGATAGTGGACAAAGATAGACAATGGATGGACTGCTCTACGAATGATATTAAGGTGGTTAGGTTGTGAGACTCACCCATTCAACTACAAAGGCAGTACACCTTTGTTCAATGAGACACTCAAACGGGGGGAGGCCGAAGCACATGAGTCCGGTGGACATCCGGTAGCGACAGCGTTTCACCGGCAGGTGAAGCAGCGTCGCCAGCTGACAAAGACTCTCCTCGTAGACGATGGACGCGCGAGAACCGACGATGTCTTCCTCGCTCAGCACATTGTGAAGCTCGGTAGGAAGCTGCATCTCTTCAGGTCCGAGCTTCTCCGGGACGTCGTGGATCGTTTCGTCGTCCATCTTTGGTCTGGTGTCCATAGTGGCTCCCAAACTGAAGGACCAGACAGAAAAACACAAGTACCAAATTAAAGGGGACATGTTAGGCAAGAAAAAAAACAAGGTTACACAGGTTGAGAGAGATTAAAGAGTCCTTACCGACCAGACGCCGAAACCACAGGAGGCTCAACTCCCAAACGAGGAGTCCTCCATGGACTTGATGCCAAAGGGCCTTTTTCATATCTGAAACAGGACAAGAGTTCTCATCAAGACCAGGTTTCATCTTGTTTAAATAAATACAAGTAAAATAAATGTATTTTATGAGATAGATGTTTAGGCCCTTTTAAGGTCCACAGGTCTGTAGTTGGTATAATGTTGGGATAGCAGTAGTATTACAAGTATTTTATACCTCGACTCCAGTGTTTTAATTATTCTAACTCGTCTGCAGTGGGACCGTGTCCTTCATAGGTGGATTGTTGTTGCGTTCGTAACGTCAGATGAACAAATGCCTCTTCACGCAACGGCCGACCCTTCGGCTTCGCGGCCACAATCGCAAAACTCTCCATCTTCCAACCTGTGTGGAGTTATTGTGAATCCCACTGCTCTTCTTAGCAAGACCCGTCCTGCACAGCTGGTTGAGGTAGAGACAACTGGTTGAAGTTACTTCTAGTAGTTAGGGGGGGTCAGAAAACAGGACCTGAACAAAATCAGGTTACCCGTATCTCCAGGAGCACCGACGCCGACCTCAGCGCTCGAACGCTGCACAGGGCGGGTCTTACCAAGAAGAGCAGTGGGATCCATAATAACACAGCTCTTCTCTTGGACACAAGTTCCGGTTTCTCTTTCTTCATCCTCCGGCTCTCGTTTCCGTTCTTGAATGTTCCGCCTCTCTCTGCTGCTAGCTAGCCGCTATAACGTTACCCAGCATGCCATTCACTTATCACTTTTACAAATTGTTTATGTGTCGCATTGTTTGACCCAATTAAAGAGAGTTAGTTGTTGGTTATAAGAAACAGTTCTAACCATGAGAGAGAAGGGAACACTGTTAATAAGAGTCAACTCTAAACAGGGTTAGGGTTCTGTGTGGCGGTTTATAAAAAGTGATTATCTAGAAAATAAAACCGGTATGCTGCATGAACTGCTAACCAGTACACACTGGCAGAGGGTCAGAAGTGATGAGTATTGTTGTACTAGTACACACATTGTTTACACCAGAAGAGACTCACACTTAATGATCCTTTATTTATGCTTTGATAGTTTGTTTGAGGAAGGCTGAGCTATGCTAAATGCTAGCAGAGTTGTGGTGAGGAAGGCTGAGCTATGCTAAATGCTAGCAGAGTTGTGGTGAGGAAGGCTGGGCTAAGCTAGGCTAAATGCTAGTAGAGTTGTGGTGAAGAAGGCTGAGCTAAGCTAGGCTAAATGCTAGTAGAGTTGTGGTGAAGAAGGCTGAGCTAAGCTAGGCTAAATGCTAGTAGAGTTGTGGTGAAGAAGGCTGAGCTAAGCTATGCTAAATGATAGCAGAGTTGTGGTGAGGAAGGCTGAGTTAAGCTAGGCTAAATGCTAGTAGAGTTGTGGTGAGGAAGGCTGAGCTATGCTAAATGCTAGCAGAGTTGTGGTGAGGAAGGCTGGGCTAAGCTAGGCTAAATGCTAGTAGAGTTGTGGTGAAGAAGGCTGAGCTAAGCTAGGCTAAATGCTAGTAGAGTTGTGGTGAAGAAGGCTGAGCTAAGCTAGCAGAGTTGTGGTGAGGAAGGCTAGGCTAAATGCTAGTAGAGTTGTGGTGAGGAAGGCTGAGTTAAGCTAGGCTAAATGCTAGTAGAGTTGTGGTGAGGAAGGCTGGGCTGTGCTATGCTAAATGCTAGCAGAGTTGTGGTGAGGAAGGCTGAGTTAAGCTAGGCTAAATGCTAGTAGAGTTATGGTCAGGAAGGCTGAGCTAAGCCATGCTAGTAGAGTTGTGGTGAGGAAGGCTGAGCTAAGCTAGGCTAAATGCTAGTAGAGTTGTGGTGAGGAAGTCTGAGCTATGCTATGCTAAATGCTAGCAGAGTTGTGGTGAGGAAGGCTGAGTTAAGCTAGGCTAAATGCTAGTAGAGTTGTGGTGAGGAAGGCTAAGCTATGCTATGCTAAATGCTAGCAGAGTTGTGGTGAGGAAGGCTGAGTTAAGCTAGGCTAAATGCTAGCAGAGTTGTGGTGAGGAAGGCGGAGCTTCAGCAGCTGAATATGGAAACAATGTGACCGACACCTTCTGGATTAAAAGGTAACAGAAGTACACATTTCACTTCTTCTGAGTGAAGTGAACCAGGAAGTAGACTGAAACTATGTAAACTAAACGGAGAACCAGAGGTCTCTATGTAGAACTCGTTGAACCCAGATACACCATTGATGTCTATGTTTTTATGGACTCAGACTCTAGAACCAAAGCAGAGCTACAGTCATGGAGTCAGTGAGGAGAGAGTTCAATGTTCCACAAAGAGCTGAATGCTCATTGGTTACTATTCTTTAGTGGTGAATAACAGCAGCTCATTTACGTCACATGACTCACAACATGAGGAAACATTTGATTTATTTTACTGTTGGTTCTCTTTGCAGAGATGAAATGTTCATCTCTTCTATTTGTTACTAATATACATTAATAAACAATAATAGAAGTAAATTTATCTGTTTGTAATTATGAATCATTACAAATATGAAGTGTTTTAAAAACAATAACAAATAAATCTTTTGATGCATCAAGAAGAATCGATGGTTTCATAATCCAGATGTGTGAGATTCAATCATCTGGATTATTCTGGTCAAAATAAAACATTATCCCGATAATCATTCAAACTCTGAAAACAACACTAAAACATGCAGCGATCACCGAAACTGACAAACAAAGAGTTTTATGGGACTCACGGTCATCGTTTTTAGTGAAAACAAAGAATCTTAAATAAGCTAATTAGTGTGTAATCATAAGAGCGGGTCAATAAACACATTTACACAATGCATCATTCTCCTTTTAACGCTTCCATTCTTGCCTTTTGTCCATCAACTAGTGAACAGGAAGTGACCATACACGGACTGAGGAGTGACGTAGAGACACCTTATACGTCTCCGGTAGAGACCTGTCAATCACTGTGTAGCCCCGCCCTAAAGCATCCCCTGCTTTATGGTCTGTTTGACTCTAAATGGACCATAATGTACTAAATGAACATCATGCTGTATTGAAGAATACTTGAAACTAGAGATTGAGACCATAAACTCATGTTTACAATGTTTACTGAGGTAATAAATCAAGAGAGAAGTAGAGTCATTTTCTCATAGACTTCTATACAACCAGAGGAGTCGCCCCCTGGTGGACACTAGAGAGAATGCAGCTTTAACACTTGAAGAACCAGAGGAGGCTCCTGGATACAATAGATCCACTCACACAGACTGATTTCTTCATTTCTGACCATTACTACACTCCTACTGCGTGTGTGTCTGTCAGTAACGTGTCGTGTTTGTGTTCTGGTCAAATCATCGAGTGTTTGAGTCTCCCGCAGACATTTTGAGCCCTTTATGAACCCTTTCCTTAAGTCAGCATGGTATGCTGACTTAGCCTAAGGGAATTACCCACAAATCATTGCAATGTGACGTTAAACACGGGGTAACCAGTGGACACATGGAGACGTGTGTTCAGTCTTAATACATTTGCTCAGAAACATTAAGGGTTAAAAATGGAACATTAAAACATGAAATCAGAAGATATTTATTTATTTATTCATCAAATATTTGATTTTGTCATTTAAGCTGTTTTGACAAAACCGAGTAAATAGATG
Source organism: Anarhichas minor (assembly GCF_050575085.1). Taxonomy (NCBI): domain Eukaryota; kingdom Metazoa; phylum Chordata; class Actinopteri; order Perciformes; family Anarhichadidae; genus Anarhichas; species Anarhichas minor. The sequence goes on along the minus strand of NW_027466499.1, from coordinate 396,755 downwards.
ATATGAAGTTACCTCTCATCTAGTGAGGAAAGAGCCTGAAGACGTTCACATCAGGGAGTACAAAGTATACAATAAATACATCATATTTATTGTAGTTTTCATGGTAACGTGATATGTTGCAGCAAAGTGCTGTCCCGTTCATATCTACACCATCTCAAGCCCTCACAGTCACCCACTCACCAGGTGACTCAGTAAGTCCTTGAGGGTTCAGAGTTTGAGGGTTTAGGGGGGACGTTGGGATTGGGCCTTCATTTTAGCAATGCTAGCCGCTAGCTTGAGCTAACGTAGGCCTCACGGTAATACTTCCGGGTTAGCACACGTTAGCTGCGCTGCTAGCTGGAGGTTAGCATTTACTACACAGCTACACCGGGACACCGTCGCTACTACATGCTACTACTCGTACTACTGCTAGTACTACAACGTACTGCGTGTACATGTACACAGGTCGAGTACACACTCACGCATCCAGCAGGAGCAGAGCCAGCTCCGAGTCCAGCTGGAGCCCTTTAGCCGCTCGGAGGGCTCTCCATCGCGGGAACACCCGGCCGATGTTGATCCGGGTCTTGTCTCTCTCTTTGTCGGAGGCCTTCGAGCTGTTCTCCGCCATCTCGCTTCTACTTTGCTCACAGTTTTCTTCTTCTTCTTCTTTGAGTTTTAATGGCGGTTGGCAAACATCTTTAAAGTGCATTACTGCCACCTGCTGGACTGGAGTGTGGATCAGTAGTTTAGCAGTAAAATAAATAAAAAATTACATTCTTTCTACTATTCCTGTTACTTTAAAATACATTAAAATATATCCTCTCTGGTGTCTTTATTTTTCTGCTTCTCCTTCTGTTTCTTCTTCTTCTTCTTATTATTATTATGGCAGTTGGAAACAATGTAATGGCGCGTTACCACCACCTGCTGGACTGTAATGTCCTTCCTTTCTACATCCTATCCTTGCATCGAGTAAGTTAGAGGAAAAAAAACACAAAACCAAAAAAATAAATAAAAGAAACTTGTTATATTTCCGAAACATAAAATAAACTTGTCCTTCCGTCTTCCCGTCCTCCTGTCCTCTTGTCCTCTGGTCCTCCCGAGTTATTCTCCTTCTGCTGTCTTCAAATGAACATTGTTCACTTGTTGATTGGAGGAGATCAGTGTGATGTCATAGTCTGGTCATGTGACTCCTAAACCAGACTAAGAGGATTATTGTTCGTCTTCAGTCTCCGGTTTGTTGTTTTTACTCTCACAGAGAACAAGAAGAGAGAGAGAGGCTGTGGATGAACACATGATCGATTGATTGATTGATTGATCGATCAATTGATTGACAGATGAAGCTGGAGGTGTGTGCCATGGGTCTGCTGCTGATTGGCTGCGTCTGTCTGCAGAGAGTTGACTGCAGTCTGCCCGACTTCAGGCCAACATCACCTCGGCTGCAGGTAGGACAGGTGCATGCTGGGAAGAAGTTTAACCCGTGATCTGTGTGTGTGTGTGTGTGTGTGTGCGTGTGTGTGTGTGTGTGTGTGTGTGTGTGTGTGTGTGTGTGTGTGTGTGTGTGACCAGCTGGAACTCAGGAACTCTTCTCATAATAAAAATTACAAAAATATAAAATCACTTGACAAGACGTTAAAAATATCAAGAAACACAAAACTCCAAGAGACACCATGGAGGACACCATGAGGGCACTGTGAGGGACACCATGGGGACACCGTTAAGGACACCGTGGGGGACATCGTGAGGGACATCATAGGGGACACCATGGGGGACATCATGGAGGACACCGTGAGGGCTTTCATGTTGTCATTTATAAATATTAATTATTTAAATGTTTTAATGATTTCTTTCTGTTCATCAGGTTAAGATTTCTGAGTCAAATGTCGTCACTTCTCTGAAGAAGAACGGAGTCAGTCGACTTCCTGGACTGTGTCAACGCCTGAAGAGACGCAGAATCACCGTCCTGGTAAAAACATCACAGCTCAGGATGTTGGATTAAAGATGTGATGTAGAGTTACATCATGTAGATTAAAGATGTGATGTAGAGTTACATCATGTAGATTAAAGATGTGATGTAGAGTTACATCATGTAGATTAAAGATGTGATGTAGAGTTACATCATGTAGATTAAAGATGTGATGTAGAGTTACATCATGTAGATTAAAGATGTGATGTAGAGTTACATCATGTAGATTAAAGATGTGATGTAGAGTTACACCATGTAGATTAAAGATGTGATGTAGAGTTACATCATGTAGATTAAAGATGTGATGTAGAGTTACATCAAGTAGATTAAAGATGTGATGTAGAGTTACATCAAGTAGATTAAAGATGTGATGTAGAGTTATATCATGTAGATTAAAGATGTGATGTAGAGTTACATCATGTAGATTAAAGATGTGACGTAGAGTTACATCATGTAGATTAAAGATGTGATGTAGTTACATCAAGTAGATGAAAGATGTGATGTAGAGTTACATCATGTAGATTAAAGATGTGACGTAGAGTTACATCATGTAGATTAAAGATGTGACGTAGAGTTACATCACTGTCTTGGTCTGTCTCCCTGTCTCTCTCTCTCTCTCTCTCTCTTTCTGTCTCTCAGTGTAACCGGGAGAAGTTCTGTTGGCAGGGGCGGAGTCAGAAGACTCGGTCTGTCCAGGTGTGTCTCTGTCCGCGGGGCTCCAGGTGTTCACACTTCTTTGTTCACGGTCTCTGAAACGATCACTTCCTCTTTAAATCATCAACGCAGTGTCACTATGTAGTAAACATGAGGTCACTATGTAGTAAACATGAGGTCACTATGTAATAAACATGACATCACTATGTAATAAACATGAGGTCACTATGTAGTAAACATGACGTCACTATGTAATAAACATGAGGTCACTATGTAATAAACATGAGGTCACTATGTAATAAACATGAGGTCACTATGTAATAAACATGAGGTCACTATGTAATACACATGAGGTCACTATGTAATAAACATGAGGTCACTATGTAATAAACATGAGGCCACTATGTAATAAACATGAGGTCACTATGTAATAAACATGAGGTCACTATGTAGTAAACATGAGGCCACTATGTAATAAACATGAGGTCACTATGTAGTAAACATGAGGTCACTATGAAGTAAACATGACGCATTTTATCCATACTTAATTTTATAATAATAATAATAATTATTATTATTATTATTATTCTTGTTATTGTTGTTATTATTATTTTCATCATCATTATTATTATTATTATCATTATTTATTTAAATGAGAAATGAACATTAGGGGGCGACATGAACCTTCACCCCTGGTTTGTACCCCGCCACTAGACTAAAGAAGAAGAAAAATGAACCAGAAGTAGAATAACAACAACAGGAAGTAGAAGTAGAAGCAGCAGCTGCATGCTAACCTGTCGGTCTCGCGTCTTCAGGACAGATTTGGTACCAGTCGTCTGATGACGTCAGAACACCGACAGTTTTAACGGTCAGTCTGTTTATTTACGGTCTCTTCTTTTTCTCTTCTTCATGTGTTGATTTAAAGATGGCGGCTGTTTCAGCGGATCACGGTGTGTGTCCAGACCGGGAGCTAAGCTAGCTAAAGTTAGCATGCTAACTGTTAGCATTAACCGGATTGTTTTCTCAGCGAGAGTCTCGTAAATTATTAATACGCCGTTGTGTGAAAACACGTCACGGTAAAATCGTTACTGACGTCAAACATCGCGTGTGTCATCATTCAGTTTTAGATGGTTTGGGTTAGCTTGTTAGCCTGTTAGCTGCCCTGCTAACGGTTGACGAAAACAGCAGAGAGAAAGTGTTATATTAGAAAACAAACATCAGAGGAATATTAAATATATGACGTCAGCTATTGTTCACGACGGTGTAACTTTGTACATGTTGGTGGAGGGGGGCGCTTGTGCTAAGCTAAAGCTACATTACAGGTCGTTCCTTTAATGTAATAAAGGTTTTAACATCTCTCTCTTTGTTCCTGAAATAAATGAAGACGAAGGGTGAAAGTCATCTTTTCTATAACACATGATATGTATCCACCTAGTCCTGTATGGGGGGGGGGACTGTAGCTCAATAACTTTTATCAGAAAACATATCACAGGAAATAATAAAGCGCATTGTCAGCTTTTCCTGATATAAAACAAACGGAAAGATGTTGGTTTGTTTGTTGTTATTGATCAGTTTTATGTTTGTTTGTTTTATCTTTCAGGTTTCACTCTGGAGCCCTAAAACACTATCAGTAAGATCACCATGTAGACGGATGACGGCTGAACCAACAAACAGCTGGTCACTTACTAGTCACTAACTGGTCACTAACTAGTCAGTAACCAGTACCAGGGTGGCGGTGGTGTCGTCCTGGTGGAGGAGCAGGCTGATGGAGAGCGACTGTCGGATCCCTATGGTCTGTTGTCGGCCTCGAGTCCTCGTCTTCCAAGCTCTGTTCTGGGGCCTTGTCTCCCTCAGGTGAGTCTGTAGGTCAGAGGTCAGTCTGTTGTTGTTGTTGTTGTCTCTAACATGTTGTTGTGTTTCAGGGTGTTTGGAGCGGCTCTGCTGAGTGAAGAGAGAACAGGTGAGAACCAATCAGAAACAATCTTCAAACGGCAGCAGAAAGGACTCTGACCTCTGACCTCCCTCTTGTCATCCAGCAGTGAAACAGCTGATCGCCCCCTGCTGGCTGCTGGAGGACTTCGTGGTGACGACAGAGTGTTCACAGTGTAACGCCTTCCAGAGCGTGAGTGATGCTTTTAATGATCTCGTCCGCAGGTTTACTTAGTGAACAGCTGACTGCAGTAAAGATGCTAACGTTATTGTTGTGTAACAGCTGACTGCTGTAACGATGCTAACGTTATTGTTGTGTAACAGCTGACTGCAGCAAAGATGCTAACGTTGTTGTTGTGTAACAGCTGACTGCAGCAAAGATGCTAACGTTGTTGTTGTGTAACAGCTGACTGCAGCAAAGATGCTAACGTTGTTGTTATTGTGTTTCAGAGGTCGTGGTCGTCCTGCGAACTGACGGGATACGTGGAAAGAGTCAACTGCTCCCGATCCAACCGAGAGGAGCACAAGAGGTTTGTTTACTGAACTCTACCGTCTCTTTACTGAACTCTACCGTCTCTCGACTGAACTCTACCGTCTCTCGACTGAACTCTACCGTCTCTCGACTGAACTCTACCGTCTCTCGACTGAACTCTACCGTCTCTCGACTGAACTCTACCGTCTCTATACTGAACTCTACCGTCTCTCGACTGAACTCTACCGTCTCTATACTGAACTCTACCGTCTCTCTACCGTCTCTACACTGAACTCTACCGTCTATATACTGAACTCTACCGTCTCTCGACTGAACTCTACCGTCTCTCGACTGAACTCTACCGTCTCTATACTGAACTCTACCGTCTCTATACTGAACTCTACCGTCTCTATACTGAACTCTACCGTCTCTATACTGAACTCTACCGTCTCTATACTGAACTCTACCGTCTCTCGACTGAACTCTACCGTCTCTCGACTGAACTCTACCGTCTCTCGACTGAACTCTACCGTCTCTCGACTGAACTCTACCGTCTCTCTACCGTCTCTATACTGAACTCTACCGTCTCTCGACTGAACTCTACCGTCTCTCGACTGAACTCTACCGTCTCTCGACTGAACTCTACCGTCTCTCGACTGAACTCTACCGTCTCTCGACTGAACTCTACCGTCTCTATACTGAACTCTACCGTCTCTCGACTGAACTCTACCGTCTCTATACTGAACTCTACCGTCTCTCTACCGTCTCTACACTGAACTCTACCGTCTATATACTGAACTCTACCGTCTCTCGACTGAACTCTACCGTCTCTCGACTGAACTCTACCGTCTCTATACTGAACTCTACCGTCTCTATACTGAACTCTACCGTCTCTATACTGAACTCTACCGTCTCTATACTGAACTCTACCGTCTCTCGACTGAACTCTACCGTCTCTCGACTGAACTCTACCGTCTCTCGACTGAACTCTACCGTCTCTCGACTGAACTCTACCGTCTCTCTACCGTCTCTATACTGAACTCTACCGTCTCTCGACTGAACTCTACCGTCTCTCGACTGAACTCTACTGTCCCCCCCCCCCCCCTCCCCCAGCTGTCGCTCTGCAGTGATGGAGGACCATCTCTTCTGGAAGTTCGAGGCAGCCATGTTGGCTCTGACGGCTATCTTCGCCGTCCTCGTGGTCGTCCGTCAGCGTTGGCTCGACCGTCTCGCCTCTGAGAAAGTCCGCCGCCAGATTGAGTCCATCTAGGAGACCAGGACCGAGAAAGTCTTTTATCCTGATCCAGACTCTAAGATCGATCAGGGATCAGGACTAAAGCCAAACCTGCAGAGAACGGGACTGTTTGTTGTCTTCATTGAGACGTAACGAGCGAAAACCAACCAGCTGTTTGAACTGTGATCACAATGAAACTTATTAAAACTTCAAAAGTTTTAAAGTTATGTTTATTGAGGAACTCGATGGGTGTTAAAATCTTAATTTTAATGCTGAAAAGATTAAAGTAATTTATAATTAAATTCTGTCAACTTTTTACATTTGAATTCTCAATATTTACTTCAATCTGATGGAAAAAGTCTGAATTTCAGTTCCTTATGAAAAAGTATTTTAAATCAACGTGAAAGTTTAACATTGATTATGGATCCAGAGATGCATCTTAATCGGTTAATTGATCCTCTTATTGTAATTATTATGTTTGTTTTTTGTTTCTGACAAAATAAACTGATGAAACTAATTCAGAGTAAGAATTTAAAATAAACCTCGACAATCTCACGTAGTTCTAGAAGAAATGTCGTAAACAGGAAGTTAAGTTACGTTAACTTAACCGTTTTCTTATTGAAGTAAAACTGGAACAAACGGTCAATCAGCAGATTCAACTTTATTCATGATCAGTGAAACTTTAAAAACACGTTTCACTCACTAAACATTTTCAACATTCTTTGTTTACGTCCGTGTTGATTTTCGAACCCGTTCATTAAGGAAATACTTTAAACAATACTCAGTAAACGTGGATTCATCCAACAACTCAAAATAATCAGATTCTTCTTCTGCGGCTTCAAATCAGAACTAATTCAATTTAATTCATTATTATAGAAGTGTCAGAATTATTTTCCCTTTAAATATATATATGAAGAAAAAAAACACTTCCTGGGTCCTGATTGGTCAGCTGGACTCTGATGTCATCAGACTCAATGAGTTCAAAAACGTTGAGTTTTGAACCCTCCGATCAGCCATCAGTTGATTGGCTCGTAGACCGTCGCCCTCTTACGGACGCAGACGCAGACTCCGCCCAGCAAAAGCAGGATCATGGGAGTTCCCAGACCGACCGCCATCACAGCGAGAACCAGCGGGGAGAAGGAGTCGACGGGCGGAGAACCGGCGCCCAGCAGCACCGTCCTGAAGGAGGTAAAGAGGCTTTAACTCTGTTCATCAGAAACAAAACAATTCAAATAGAATAAATCATTTAACATCAAACGGACCAGCTGAAGAACTTGGTGCTGTTGTAGAACGGTTCTCCCGCGAGGCCGAAGCTCACGTTGAGTCCGAACGTTTGCGGTTCTGCGTAGAACGCTCGGATCAGACCGGACGCCGCCGCCACCTCCTCGCCGCTCTGAGGCTGCGGGTCGGAGTGACGGCATGGCGTGGCGAACTCCAGAGCCGGGTCGGACCGCCGGTACGACACCGGCTTCCACTGAAGGAAACCCAGAACATCAGAGCTGCTGTTCACCGAGGACACCCACTGAGACACCTGAGAGGTCAACCAGGTTAAAGCAGCTGTTATTGCTAATACTGCTCTCATCATACGGATTTATTATGTTGTTTTATACTTCTGTTCATCCTGGAGAGGATGTTGAGCTCCTGAGGGTTCTTCTCACTTTCTAACCGTCACCTCATACCGGTGAGATGGTCTGTACTTTCTTTAGTTTATGCTTTTAGTTTCTGTGGTTCAGCAGTTTAACTTCCTGTTGATTGAATTCTTCATCACCTTAAATATTGACGGTGTGAACTCGTCGTCGATCGATCGGTGAACCTCCACTCTGCTCAGAGGATAAGTTCCGCCCACCGCCTGCAGCTCCAATAGGAACCTCGAACGAGTCGCACGCGGTGACACACCATCAAGCCACACCCTTAACTGGGAGGAGTTAGCCGTGTGGAGGAGGCGGGGCCAGGACTGATCCCGCCCTTCTGACTCAAACGCAGAGAGCTGAAAGAAGAAAAATACATAAAGATTATGTTTTAATAATTAATCTCAAACTATAATAAACGTTGTTACAGGTTCACATTTGACCTGCAGGCAGAGCGACCCGTTGCTGAAGGTCTTGGCGGCTCCACACAGCAGAGCGCTGAGACCCGACAGGTTGAGACGAGACCAGGTGAAGTCCTGCAGCTCGTACGGAGGGAAGAGGTCAGAGGTCGGATCGGCTGTGTCGTTCATGTCATCATACTCCAACAGCTGAGAAAACAGGAAAGAGTTCAGTTACCAAAGTAAAGGTTTTACTCTCACATTCATACAAACTAAATGTGTAATTCATTCTCCATCATAGTTATATGTGTCATAAAAAGTTACTAATGAGTCAAATTAAATGTTTAAGGTGGACTGGCTGGTGTTGGTCGGTTTAAGGTGGAAGTTTCTGACCCTGCTGAAGACGACAGCCGAGCTGTACAGGATGCTGCTCGCTGGCTCCACCTTCAGGCTGCCGCTGATGTTACGAGCCTCAAACTGAGGCCAGTTCACCTGAGAGAGAAAAACATAGTATAGTACGTCATAAAACGTCTTAGTTTAGTGTAGTACTAACTTTACCAAGGCTACAGAGTAGTACTACCTCTCTGAGGATCTGTTCAGGTCTGTCTCTTCTTTGTCTCTCTGGTATCCACACTGTCCAGGTTATGTTTTATTGAATACTCATAGTAAAAATAGTAACTTTTTATTTGCTAATAAAACACATTGTTGCCACTTTAACTCTACTGGTCAACCTCCACAGCAGAAGAAGAAGAGCACAGACCACGGCAGAAGAAGAAGAGCCACAGACCTCCACGGTAGAAGAAGAAGAGAACAGACCTTCACGGTAGAAGAAGAAGGCCCAATCCCAATGTCCCCCCGTACGGACTCACGGACTTTGAGGCACGCTCCCGCGAAGTCCGTGAGGGTTTAGGGATGTCCCACTGTCACATCATCAAGTGTTTGAGTCTCTTGCAGACATTTTGAGCCCTTTATGAACCCTTTCCGTAAGTCAGCATGGTATCCTGACTTAGCCGAAGGGAATTACCCACAAATCATTGCAATATGACGTTAAACACGGGGTAGCCAGTGGACGCATGGAGACGTTAACAAAGAGGACGGATCAGTGTGTTCAGCCTGTCATAATACATTTACTCAGAAACATTAAGGGTTAAAGATGGAACAACAAATAAACATGAAATCAGAAGATATTTATTTATTTATTCATCATATATTTTGTCATTTTGATTTTGTCATTGAAGCTGTTTTGACAAAAACGAGTAAATAGATGATATGAAGTTACCTCTCATCTAGTGAGGAAAGAGCCTGAAGACGTTCACATCAGGGAGTACAAAGTATACAATAAATACACACAATTATACATCATATTGTTGTTTTCATGGTAACGTGATATGTTGCAGCAAAGTGCTGTCCCGTTCATATTCACACCATCTCAAGCCCTCACAGTCTCTCACACTCACCAGGTGACGTCAGTGAGTCCTTGAGGGTTCAGGGTTTGAGGGTTTAGGGGGGACACTGGGATTGGGCCGAAGAGAACAGACCTCCACGGTAGAAGAAGAAGAGCACAGACCTCCACGGTAGAAGAAGAAGAGAACAGATCTCCATGATAGAAGAAGAGCACAGACCTCCACGGTAGAAGAAGAAGAGTTGGTGTGGACCAGCAGCAGCGTTGGCGCCCCCTGGCTGCAGAACAGGAAGTGCAGCGTGTCGTTGACTCCTACGGCTCTCACGTGCAGCAGGTCACCACCGGAGGGCGACGAGGACGAACCAGGGTTCAACTCTACCGTCAACTGAGGAGAGAAGAAGAGACGACGATCAGAGACAGACAGACAGAGGCCCGATCCCAATGTCCCCCCTAAACCCTGAACCCTCAAGGACTTACTGACGTCACCTGGTGAGTGGTGAGTGTGAGAGACTGTGAGGGAGGATGGTGTGAATATGAACGGGACAGCACTTTGCTGCAACATATCACATTACCATGAAAACAGAAAATAAGATGTATAATTGTGTGTATTTATTGTATACTTTGTACTCCCTGATTTGAACGTCTTCAGGCTCTTTCCTCACTAGATGAGAGGTAACTTCATATCATCTATTTACTCGTTTTTATCAAAACAGCTTCAATGACAAAATCTAATATTTGATGAATTAATAAATAAATATTCTCTGATTTCATGTTTATTTTTTGTTCCATCTTTAACCCTTAATGTTTCTGAGTAAATGTATTATGACAGGCTGAACACACGTGAGCCGTCCTCTTTGTTTACGTCTCCATGCGTCCACTGGTTACCCCGTGTTTAACGTCACATTGCAATGATTTGTGGGTAATTCCCTTCGGCTAAGTCAGCATACCATGCTGACTTACGGAAAGGGTTCATAAAGGGCTCAAAATGTCTGCAAGAGACTCAAACACTTGATGTGACAGTGGGACATCCCTAAACCCTCACGGACTTCGCGGGAGCGCGCCTCAAAGTCCGTGAGTCCGTACGGGGGGACATTGGGATTTGGCCAGACATTTTCTTCATCATCGTTGAAGAATTTCTATTTCATTATTTTACTAAATTCAACAGACTCACATTAAGAAACAAACACATAAAACGTTCATCTGTCGAGTCTAAATGTTTGTTATTAATGTTTGTTTCTCATATTTCATACATTGACAGATGCGTGTAGTGGGAGAAGTATTCAAGTCATTTACTGCAGTAGAAGTACTAATACCACCAAAGACCTGCATTAAAAACTGTATTTTAAGAATATAAATATCTGAAATCAAAGCATGTGATCAGTTTATGAAATAAGATCCTTAAAAACCAAAAGTACATAAAGTTATAAAAGTGAGATCCACTTTGACCAAATACAACGTAGAACCTACATGTCCTAATAATAAGTACCAGTACCTCAAAGTAAAGTACTTCTACTGCTCATTAAAGTACTAGTACCTCTAAGTAAAGTACTAGTACTGCTCATTAAAGTACAAGTACCTCAAAGTAAAGTACTAGTACCTCAAAGTAAAGTACTAGTACCTCAAAGTAAAGTACTAGTACTGCTCATTAAAGTACAAGTACCTCTAAGTAAAGTACCAGTTCCTCAAAGTAAAGTACTAGTACTGCTCATTAAAGTACAAGTACCTCTAAGTAAAGTACCAGTACCTCAAAGTAAAGTACAAGTACCTCAAAGTAAAGTACTTGTAAATGTACTTTGATTTGTTGCTGCACTTAATTATAAGTTAAATTATTGAAATTAAAATTTATTTCAAATTAAATAAAATACAATTTTAAAATAAAGTATTTTAAACAATGATCGACATTAAAGTCAGATTAGTTGTTTTGATTTTTGTTAAATATAAAAACAAAATAAATGTTCAACACAGTTTCACTTCCGGTTTCTTTCACTGAATATGAAATATAAATATTAGGAGTTTATCATATTTTCTCACGTTTCTTCTGGAAGTTTCTCCGCTGAACGAACTTTGACACAAACTGAAAACAGAAAACAGAAAAACGAGAGAAGAAGAAACTCCGCAGCTCCGTCTCTTCGCTGTAGCCGCCATCTTTGCTGTGACCCAGCGGAGCAGGTCACATGACAAAATCATTTAGGACCCGCCCTCGTCTGCCTCTCATTGGCTCACCAACTCTCACTCTAACACCGGAAACGAGGACGACCCAATCAGAGGCGGGTCCAGCCTCCACAAGTCAGCTGACCCATTTAAAAAAACTTTATTACCAAAATGATTAATTTACAATCACAGCGTTTTAACGTTTTAACATTGAATACATTTAAATAAATATAATATATTACAACAATCTAATCTGTTGTTCTTCTGTTACTGATTATATTTATTTTTCATGTTTTAAACATTTTAGATGTGACTTGATATTAACACAAAGTTTCTATCAGACATCTTGTTTTGAATGAGAACCAACACAAAGTTTATTAATAACTAATAATTGACGCATTATAGATTATATAAAGTTATTAAAATAAGAGCCACCTAACTCTCGTATTCATTCAATTCTAAATGAGACTTTGTTTTGCTTCATATTTAATGACTTTTCCTAATTTAATGGGGACTGGGCAAACAAACTCAACATGTTGATATGTAAAGTGATATTTAAAGCCATTAAAAGACCAAAAAAATATCTTTCCAATTTTAGGTCAATCAGTGAGATTTGATGGTGATCTGCATATTTCTCCATAGCAACAGGGATTCTGCATGTCTACGGGTTTGGGTGTCGGGGGGGTTGTTTTATTTAAGTACCCGACACACAAACTTGGGAAGCGATTTTAATTATAATCATTTTCTGGAGGTTTAAATTGCTGAGGTCAACATGAGCCCGAGGATAATGGGTGTTAGTCCATGTGAAGGTAACAGGAGGCTTAAATGTTGACATGTTTTATATGTCAGCTAATGAGTTGGAATAAAGTTGAAACACAGAGGTTTGTGATAATTTATCATTTTTGACCCCAGAGGACAAAAGACAATCAGGAGGACATTACGAGGGTTTGATCAACACATTGATGACGTTTAAACGCATGTAAACATTTACTAGATATTAACTATTGATCAGCTGGTTCATGACAGGTGGAACATAAGATATCTTACATGAGGTTCAGGTCTGATGAGGTTCAGGTCTCGGTTTCAGAGAACTCAACACAAGACTTCAATGTATCAGAAATAAAAACATCAAACAAGTTTCTAACTTTATTGACTATTGAGTTTCAGTGAGTCGTCTGGTCCCCCCACACACACACACACACACAGGCAGACAGACAGTTAGACAAACACACACAGACGACTGTTGGAGTGGTTCTGATGTGGATCTACTCGGCTCCCTGTCCTCCCATCTGACCGTCTTTGTCTTTCTTCTTGTGACCAGAGACGATGTCATCGATGCGCAGCAGCAAGATGGCCGTCTGAACAACAGACAGGTAGAGGTAGAGAGAGAGAGAGTTACAGTGAGAAGTATGTGATTCAATCATTAATATTAATATCAGTGAGTGTACTGACCTCCACGGCCGTCTTGTAGGTCTGAGCTTTAACAGCCAGCGGCTCCCAGATGCCCAGAGCCATCATGTCAGACAGACAGCCTGTCTCACCATCCACACCCCAGTTCACACTGTTCTCCTGAGTGTGTTTGGCCTGAAGAGACAGACTATCAATAACTACTCAATACCATCAATAAAGTTATTGTTATTGACTGACGTTATAAATAAAGTTATTGTTATTGACATTACAGATAAAGCTTTAAATAAAGTTGTACCCTCAGTGACGTTAGCACTCGGATGGTGGAGGCCCCACAGTTCTGGATCAGGGTCCTGGGGATCACCTCCAGAGCCTGAGCCACAGCTCTGTAGGGCCATTGATCAACACCGGTCAGAGAGCGAGAACGTTCCATCAGACGTTTAGACACCGCCATCTCTACAGCTCCGCCTCCAGGCAACAGGAAGGGCTCCAATAACACATTACGACACACCTGCATGGCATCCTGGAGGTTCCTCTCCACCTCCTGAAGGAAAGGAAGCGTCAGGGGTAGGGTAAGTGACAGTGAAACAGACGAAAGCAGTTGAAGCGACAGTGAAAAAGACGAAAGCAGTTGAAGCGACAGTGAAACAGACGAAAGCAGTGGAAGCGACAGTGAAACAGACGAAAGCAGTGGAAGCGACAGTGAAACAGACGAAAGCAGTGGAAGCGACAGTGAAACAGACGAAAGCAGTGGAAGCGACAGTGAAACAGACGAAAGCAGTGGAAGCGACAGTGAAACAGACGAAAGCAGTTGAAGCGACAGTGAAACAGACGAAAGCAGTTGAAGTGACAGTGAAACAGACGAAAGCAGTGGAAGTGACAGTGAAACAGACGAAAGCAGTGGAAGTGACAGTGAAACAGACGAAAGCAGTTGAAGCGACAGTGAAACAGACGAAAGCAGTTGAAGCGACAGTGAAACAGACGAAAGCAGTTGAAGCGACAGTGAAACAGACGAAAGCAGTTGAAGCGACAGTGAAACAGACGAAAGCAGTTGAAGCGACAGTGAAACAGACGAAAGCAGTTGAAGTGACAGTGAAACAGACGAAAGCAGTGGAAGTGACAGTGAAACAGACGAAAGCAGTGGAAGTGACATTGAAACAGACGAAAGCAGTGGAAGTGACAGTGAAACAGACGAAAGCAGTGGAAGTGACAGTGAAACAGACGAAAGCAGTGGAAGTGACAGTGAAACAGACGAAAGCAGTGGAAGCGACATTGAAACAGACGAAAGCAGTTGAAGCGACAGTGAAACAGACGAAAGCAGTTGAAGCGACAGTGAAACAGACGAAAGCAGTTGAAGCGACAGTGAAACAGACGAAAGCAGTGGAAGTGACAGTGAAACAGACGAAAGCAGTGGAAGCGACAGTGAAACAGACGAAAGCAGTGGAAGTGACAGTGGTAGAATGAAGAGCTGAACACAGAGAGGTGGATTAATAATAACAATATTGTGGATAACAATAAATGAATACTAAGATTTCTTACAGCCAGGATCTCCTTGCTGGCTCCTCTCAGCAGGATGGTGCAGGCTTTCGGGTCTTTACACTCGGTGACGAAGGCAAAATACTCGTCACCGATCTTCTTCACTTCAAACAGACCCGCCCCAGTACCCACGTCTTCCTCACGCAGCTCGTCAGTCCGGCTGGCGATACGAGCCCCGCACGCCCTGAGAGAGAGAGAGAGAGAGAGAGAGAGAGAGAGAGAGACAGACAGAGTTTACTCAATGCGTCTGCTGAGAGCTGATTGGCTGCTCCATGCGTCTGCTGAGAGCTGATTGGCTGCTCCATGTTTACCTGGCGATGCGGTTGTTGTCAGTCTTCCTCACCCGGCGGATGGCGGTGATGTTTGCCTTCATCAGGTAATGCTGAGCCAGATCTGAGAGGACACACCAACAGTTAGATGTGTGTGTGATGTGTGTGTGTAAGTGTAATGTGTGTGTAATGTGTGTTTACCTGAGATCCCCTTCTCAGTGAACAGCAGGTCTGGTTTCAGGCGGATCACGTCCTCACAGATGTGCTGAATGTATTCTTCCTCCATCTGCAGGATTCTATTAAAGTCCTCCTCCTTATTGATCTCTATGTCAGTCTAACACACAACACAATATTATTGTTGTTGTTATTATTATCATTGTTATTTTTGTTGTTATTATTATTGTTATTACCTGGCTCTCCCCCTTCTTGTACTCCAGAGAACAGTCCAGCAGGATGATCCGAGGTTCTTTGATGAGACGTCTCATCCGAGGATGAGTGACGTCTTTATTCACCATCACTCCTCTGAGCACACAAGAGTCCTCTATGATCCCCCCGGGAACCTGAACACAACAACGGCGTTTACCACAGGAACCTGAATACAACGACAACAACAACACCCTCAGAGAGGCAGACAGGAAGTCGTACCTTCTCCACTTTGGCGTACTTCTTGATGTCGATCTCTTTGCGTCCGTTGTCCTCCAGCTCGACGGTGCGGACGGCGTCCAGAGCGATGCCACAGGCCAGTTCAGACCAGCGGCTCAGAGCTTTGGTGTTGATGGCGGAGTGGACGATCTTCAGCATCATGGAGCGGTCAGACGTGTCCACAGGGGAGCTGAGGACAGGAGGTCAAATGTCAATCAGATGGTTCAACCACTGAAGACACTGTGTGTACAGACACACAACATGGAGGTCTGTGTGTGTACCTGAGGTCCTTCAGGGTCTCCAGCATGTCCTCCAGAGCTTGTCTGTAGGCACTGATCACCACCGTCGGGTGCATCTGCTGCTCCAGGAACTGTTCAGCTACAGACAGCATCTCACCGGCTGCGCGCGCACACACACACACACACATACACACAGTCATGTACTACTCCTACTAATCTACTAATAGTACTACTACTACTACTAATAGTACTCTTACTTCGACAGAACTCACCCAGGATGATGACAGACGTGGTCCCGTCTCCCACCTCTTCGTCCTGTGTGCGGCTGATCTCGATCATGGACTTGGCTGCAGGATGCTGGACCTGGATCTGTTGACATGAAGACAAGTTCACCCCGCCGGCAATAACACGTTCACCCCGCGGCAATAACACGTTCACCCCGCCGGCAATAACACGTTCACCCCGCCGGCAATAACACATTCACCCCGCCGGCAATTACACGTTTATCTCGCCGGTAATAACACGTTTATCTCTCCGGTAATAACACGTTTATCTCTCTGGTAACACGTTTATCTCGCTGGTAATAACATAACACGTCTATCTCACCTCTCTGAGGATGGCGTTTCCATCGTTGGTCATCACGATACCTCCCATAGGGTCGAGCAACATCTACACACACACACAGAGACACACACACACTGATCAATAAACATGATGCAGCTATAAACCAGTTATTACAGACGGGCTTATTGATGAGTGTGAGGTCTGACCTTCATCATGGCCCGAGGGCCGAGGCAGGTCCTGATGACATCAGCGATGGTCTGAAACACAAACACTCTTCATCATCACTGTGACCGTTAAACCAGCACCATCACTGGTTCCTCCACCAGTTCAAACACCACTTCATACGTTTTAACAACTTTATGAATGAATGAATATATATATTTTTGTATACATGTACACCTGCTTGCATCTGTGTGTATTTCTTTAAATTCTTGATGAATTTTTCATGTTTTAAGTAAAATCTCGTAAAAAAACTTAATAAATAATTAATCAACTGCTTCATTGAATGCGTCTCCCTTTTTTGTCATGGCCGTTCGGCCCGGTTTGTGACAGACCCACCTTGGCAGCGTTGATGTTCCCGGTCTGGACTTTACGTCCTGACTCTCTCTTCATGTTGTGGTCTAAAGACAAGAAACAGGAAGTGAGACCACAACACACACAGAGTATTGATAGCAAGAGGACCATACAACTAATTTAAAAGAACAAACCATCATGTTTTAAAGTCTATCGAGTCTCAACATTCAGTGATGAGAGATCAATACACATTCATGATTATTATTAAACATCAGCTGAAGCAGGTAAACAGGAAGTAACTAATCAATAAATATGAGCTGATGAGGTCATCAATGGATCAGGAGCCCTGATCAATGTTTCGTATCAGAAGACTTCATCTTTAGAATGAATACGCAGCATTTAAACAGACATTATTGTAACATGAATCCATCGATCAGTGATCGATCACTGAGGGCGTGGCCGCCTGAACAAAAGAATTAAAACTGCGACCCCGACAGCATGTTAACGTTAGCTTAGCTTAGCGGAACTACATTCAGTCTAAACGGTGCAGTCACACCGCTAATAGCGTTAAAGTTACTAATGCTAACGGTTAGCATTAAGGCCCGTTTATATATATTTAAAGAAGAGGAGCCGTTAAAGTTAAATAAAGGCCCAAATTAAAAGGCTTTATTAACGAATCATGACGTCATGATTTACACGTTATCTGATAAAATGAGTAAAAAGTTAACGGAGTCTGGAACGAGACACGCGTCATAATTAAGCTATGATGAAGCTAGCATTAGCATTAGCTGACGAACTAGCAGCATTTTAATGCCGAGTAACGACGGTGTGCTAGCTTAGCTTTAGCATGTCTCGCCACGATTTAGAACATACAACACGATGCTAACGATGCTAACACCGGCTAGGTTTAGCTAGCCTCGCACATGTCTCCTTTGTGTCTCTAACGGCTACACACCGGGTGCCATGTTGAGCCCTGCGGTTAAACATGACTTTAGACGTTATAACGTTTTATTTAAATGATTTGTTTTACTTACTGAGCACTAAAACCTGCTGGCCCATCATCTTGACAGCGCGTGCAGGACAGTTTGTGGAATGGAAGGTTCTGGGATGCACGAGAAGAGGGAGGGATCAACCCGCTGGGGCGGGAAGACAACCACGAGCCTGACCAATCAGCTGAGAGGATTCGATATGATTGACAGGCGCGTCCACCAATAGAATCAATGAGTTAAAACTAAGATCAGCCTTCTATGAAAACCAACAAGATGGTCCTTGATTGTCTTTATATTATATATTAATATATATTATATTCTAATATATAATATGACATTAAATATTAATGTATTATATTATACACAATATTAATATATATTATATATTACAGTATATTATATAGTATATATATTTAGTATATTATAGATTGTTAGTTTAGTTTATTGTGTTAAAAACATATTTAAGGATTCCTATAACAATAAATATAATTTACACAGTATTTATTAGAAATACTTCTCAGTGATGACATACTTTAATCAATAAAACATGTGATAAACCTGTTAAAGTGTTTATTCATGTTATATTTACACTTATAGATTTAATGAAGTATAATTTAGTTTTGTTCGTTGTGATATTTATTATTTTAATAGAAACAAATATCTTCACATAATGAGAAGTTAAGAAGAATCACAGATTTAAGAGAAAAACTTTATTATGATATTAAATCATGAAGTTTTATTAAATACTAAATATATAAAGAAGCTCTGCTAATATTAAAATACACAAACATGAAATCAATTAATATAAATAAAGACAATAAAATCAAATATAAATTAAAAACACACTGAAATCAATTAATATGAATTAAAAAACAATGAAATCAATAAATATAAATTAAAAAACAATGAAATCAATAAATATAAATTAAAAAAACAATGAAATCAATATAAATTAAAAAAACACAATGAAATCAATATAAATTTAAAAAAACACAATGAAATCAATAAATTTAAAAAAACACAATGAAATCAATTAATATAAATAAAACACAATGAAATCAATTAATATAAATAAAAAACACACTGAAATCAATTAATATAAATAAAAAACAAACTGAAATCAATTAATATAAATAAAAAAAACAATGAAATCAATATATATAAATAAAAAAAACAATGAATCAATATAAATTTAAAAAACACAATGAAATCAATTAATATAAATAAAAAAACAATGAATCAATATATATAAATAAAAAAAACAATGAAATCAATTAATATAAATTAAAAAACACAATGAAATCAATTAATATAAATTTAAAAAAACAATGAAATCAATTAATATAAATTAAAAAAGCACAATGAAATCAATACAAATAAAAAACACAATGAAATCAATTAATATAAATAAAAAAACACAATGAAATCAATTAATACAAATAAAAAAACACAATGAAATCAATTAATACAAATAAAAAAACACAATGAAATCAATTAATACAAATACAAAACACAATGAAATCAATTAATATAAATAAAAAACACAATGAAATCAATTAATACAAATAAAAAACACAATGAAATCAATTAATATAAATAAAAAACACAATGAAATCAATTAATATAAATAAAAACACAATGAAATCAATTAATATAAATAAAAACATGATGAAACAACCAAGAACCCCTGTCTGTCACTCTGTGAATATTGTGTTGAAATAAAGATATATTTATTGATTGATCGTTTGATGACCGTCCTCCAGATCAGAGGTCCTCAACCTTTTTTGCGCCATGGACCGGTTTCATGTAAGACAATATTTTCACGGACCGGCCTTCAAGGTGTGGCGGAAAAACATGACGAAATAAAATGATACGATCGGCATGAAAACAAATATGAAATGCATAAATAATACAACTCACAATAACTCTGAATCAGTGGAGCCCTGAGCTTGTTTCTTTGCAACGAGACGGTCCATCTGGGGGTAACGGGAGACAAAGACACCCGAAGTCTGTTCCTGATGTCCAGT
The DNA here is from genome assembly GCF_050575085.1 of Anarhichas minor. Classification (NCBI taxonomy): domain Eukaryota; kingdom Metazoa; phylum Chordata; class Actinopteri; order Perciformes; family Anarhichadidae; genus Anarhichas; species Anarhichas minor. The sequence continues at coordinate 376,759 of NW_027466499.1, read as the reverse complement.
CTACTCCGTTTAGTTTTGATTGCTGTCACTGCAGAACATCCCGCTTCACAGAGAGGATGTATGAAATGGAAGCAGGGTTTCAGTGCTTTAGTGGCGATCTCAGGATATTCAGCCTTGATTTTAATCCAAACACCAGCAGAGTTGTTGTCTCAAACATACTTTTAAGGCCACCGTCATTTACAATCTCCAGCAGCTGATCTTCCTCTGTCACCACATGTTCTGCAGAGCGGGTTTGGCGCGTCAGAATCACTCCTGATATTTAATCAGACTCCTGATATTGTCTGTTAAATTAAGCTTTCTTTCCTCTTTGCAAAGAAGCTCTCCAAAAGTTATTCACTCATTTTCGCTAGTTTGTGGGCTTAATTTTTGAGGTAACGTATCAAGTGACCGAGACGAGCATCTTGATATGTCAAGAGGCACAGGCGGATGACATTGCGAGAGAATCCGGTCATTTTTCAAAATAAAACTTCTTTCAGACTCTGATAATCAACAAAACGGAAATAATATAATATTTATTCTTTTTGTGCGGCCCGGTACCAAATGATCCACGGCGCGGTACCGGTCCGTGGCTCGGTGGTTGGGGACCGCTGCTCTAGACTACGCTGCAAAAAGCCCAAACTAACTTCTCACAAATACAAACAAATCACCTGATTTAAAAAAGTAACATAAACTGATAAATTATTATCAGATCTGTCGTACTCCCGGTTTTACTACGTTTCCCAGAATGCCTTTCAAAAGACCCCTTAGTCCATCACGTAAACGTCTCCAAACAGAAATAAAAATATTAAAAAAAACATTCAGCAGGCAGACCGGTGATGTCACCGATGACATCATGATAGTGGAGGAATCTGATTGGACCGCTTCAGGTCCTGACCAGCTGGTTGGATGAAAACCTGTTAGAGTTCAGTCTTCAATCCGCCGACAACCAGGCGGTGACTCGCCTCGCTTTTCAGGAACTTCAGGAAGTCTCTGAGCTCTCGACCCCCCTGAAGACAAAAAGAGTCGTTAACGCAAAGAGCCGTTAACACCCAGAGGGTTCACAAAATTCACGGTTTGATTCGGTACGATACAGTGGTGCCACTGTTCGGTACGTTTACAATACAGTAGAAAACTATAAATGCCAGAGAAACGTACTTGATTTTAAAATATATTTATTCATTAAAACTAACATCATAAAGTTATTCTTTGACTTTGAACAATGATGGAAGTATACCTGAGTGACCCATCTTCTGGGGTGTCTTCTTAGCAACACATAAGCATAAAAAACAAAAACTGCTCCTTAAAAAATGTTATGTAGTATTGTTACTTACATCTTCTCCATCATCATTTTAGTATGAACAATGATGGAACTAAACCTGAGTGAACGTGGCTCTTCATCTCCCATTCAGTGGTCAGGTGATGTGTGTTACAGTCAGGTGATGCGCGTTAGTCAGGCGATGCGCGTTACAGTCAGGTAGCTTTGTGTAACCCTCGACGTCCAGGCATCTGTTGTCAGAGCAACAGCGGGAGCCTCGGACATTCGATTCTCCACTCGTGCTTTTGTTTTCTTGTACAAAGCGGGAATTACGGTTTGGCTGAAATGGGCTCGTGAAGGAATTGTGTAACGGGGCTCAATAACATTCAGCAGGTTCATGAAGCTGCGTTTACCACTACAGAGTCCGTCTCATGTCCGCGGCTATAAATGTACCAATCGCCGTGGTGATGCTTTAGCTCTGTTCTATCGGTAGTGAACAGCTGCTTAAACGCTTCGGGGAGAGTTTGAAGTGTGTGTGCTGCTCCAGGTTTTCGTTTAGTTCCACCCACTGCCACACTGGGGTGATGTCGGCATAAATTGGTTAACATGTTTGAGGTATTCACACCGATGTAGCCACTCGTGTAGCAAATGAGACATACCGTTGTTTTTTTTATCCACCACTCTCTCGCCATCGCCCTCATAGTTCACAGAGAAACCAAAGTGGCTCCAAACACCAGACCTGCAGGTCGTTGGAGGATCTTCTATTTCTGGTCTATTACTAGCCATACTGCACCGAGCTAGCTCCGTGTAGCCGCTACACACAGCGTGTCTCACAGCGCAAAAGTGCCCGACTGGAGTAGAACATTTTTCTTTGGTGGTGGGCGTGTCAGAGAGCACGCTGTCCGTTACGTCATGTGGGTTGCCAGTTTGAGAACAGTGGCTCCACCGAAAACATAATATTTCCCACAATTTAAGCTTCTGCATTTTCCAAATGCACTAGTATTATTCAAACGTATTGTTCGGTTCGTCATGCGTACCGAACCGTGAGCCTCGTACCGAACGGTTCAATACGAATACGCGTATTGTTACACCCCTAATATATATACATACACATATACGTATATACACACATATACGTATATACATATACACATAGACATACATATACGTATATACATATACACATAGACATACATATACATATATATATATACATATACACACATGTATATACATATACACATATACACACACACACATATATACACACACACACATATATACACACACATATATACATATACACACATATATATACATACACACATAGACATACATACACACATACATACACACACATACACATATATATATACACACATACATACACACACATACACATATATACATACACACATATATATATACATACACACATATATATACATACACACATATATATACATACACACACACACACACACACACACATATACACATATACATATACACACACACACACACACACACACACACACATACATATATATACACACACATATACATATATATACACACACACACATATATATACACACACATATACATATATACACACACATATACATATATACACACACATATACATATATACACACACACACACACACACACACATATACACACACACACACACACACACACACACACACACACACACACACACACACACACACACACACACACACACACACACACACACACACACACACACACACACACACACACACACACACACACACACACACACACACACACACACACACACACACACACACACACACACACACACACACACACACACACACACACACACATATATAGTGGGTACGGAAAGTATTCAGACCCCTTTAAATTTTTCACTCTTTGTTTCATTGCAGCCATTTGCTAAAATCAAAAAAGTTAATTTTATTTCTCATTAATGTACACTCAGCACCCCAATCTTGACAGAAAAAAACAGAAATGTAGAAATTTCTGCAAATTTATTAAAAAAGAAAAACTGAAATATCACATGGTCATAAGTATTCAGACCCTTTGCTCAGTATTGAGTAGAAGCACCCTTTTGAGCTAGTACAGCCATGAGTCTTCTTGGGAATGATGCAACAAGTTTTTCACACCTGGATTTGGGGATCCTCTGCCATTCTTCCTTGCAGATCCTCTCCAGTTCCGTCAGGTTGGATGGTGAATGTTGGTGGACAGCCATTTTCAGGTCTCTCCAGAGATGCTCAATTGGGTTTAGGTCAGGGCTCTGGCTGGGCCAGTCAAGAATGGTCAGAGTTGTTCGAAGCCACTCCTTTGTTATTTTAGCTGTGTGCTTAGGGTCATTGTCTTGTTGGAAGGTGAACCTTCGGCCCAGAGCACTCTGGAAGAGGTTTTCTTCCAGGATATCTCTGTACTTGGCCGCATTCATCTTTCCTTCAATTGCAACCAGTCGTCCTGTCCCTGCAGCTGAAAAACACCCCCATAGCATGATGCTGCCACCACCATGTTTCACTGTTGGGATTGTATTGGGCAGGCGATGAGCAGTGCCTGGTTTTCTCCACACATACTGCTTAGAATTAACGCCAAAAAGTTCAATCTTGGTCTCATCAGACCAGAGAATCTTATTTCTCATAGTCTGGGAGTCCATGTGTTTTTTGGCAAACTCTATGCGGGCTTTCATATGTCTTGCACTGAGGAGAGGCTTCCGTCGGGCCACTCTGCCATAAAGCCCCGACTGGTGGAGGGCTGCAGTGATAGTTGACTTTGTGGAACTTTCTCCCATCTCCCTACTGCATCTCTGGAGCTCAGCCACAGTGATCTTTGGGTTCTTCTTTACCTCTCTCACCAAGGCTCTTCTTCCACGATTGCTCAGTTTGGCTGGACGGCCAGGTCTAGGAAGAGTTCTGGTCATCCCAAACTTCTTCCATTTAAGGATTATGGAGGCCACTGTGCTCTTAGGAACCTTGAGTGCTGCAGAAATTATTTTGTAACCGTGGCCAGATCTGTGCCTTGCCACAATTCTGTCTCTGAGCTCCTTGGGCAGTTCCTTCGACCTCATGATTCTCATTTGCTCTGACGTGCACTGTGAGTTGTAAGGTCTTATATAGACAGGTGTGTGCCTTTCCTAATCAAGTCCAATCAGTTTAATTAAACACAGCTGGACTCCAATGAAGGCGTAGAACCATCTCAAGGAGGATCAGAAGAAATGGACAGCATGTGAGTTAAATATGAGTGTCACAGCAAAGGGTCTGAATACTTATGACCATGTGATATTTCAGTTTTTCTTTTTTAGTAAATTTGCAAAAATTTCTACATTTCTGTTTTTTTCTGTCAAGATGGGGTGCTGAGTGTACATTAATGAGAAATAAAATGAACTTTTTTGATTTTAGCAAATGGCTGCAATGAAACAAAGAGTGAAAAATTTAAAGGGGTCTGAATACTTTCCGTACCCACTGTATATATACATATACACATATACATATATATACACATATACATATATATATATATATATACATATATATATACATACATACATACATACATACAACGTCTCATTTCGGAGACCGCACGGTCCAGCCTTCGCGGTTCTCAAAGGACGCGGCCCACGTAGACCGTGAAGGCTGGGTCCTCCGGAGGATGCAGCCCCTGAACTGAGACACAGCTACAGCTAGTGTGTGTTCACCTCGTATCTGATGGGCTCGTCCTTCTTCCCCACTGGAGCAAAATAAATGGTGGGATACCTGCAGAGAGACAGATACCAGAATGAAGACCTGATCCCTCACAGAGACCAGAATGAAGACCTGATCCCCGTCCAGCTGTAAACCGCTCTCACCCCTGGACGTCGTATCCCAGCGGGACGTCGTTGTCAGCGGCGTTCATCTTGGCGATGACGATGTTTGGATCAGATGACAGCTGAGGACGGAGAAGAGTCCTCGTTACATCACGAAGACCAGAGACCAGAAGACATAAAGACATGGAGACCAGAGACAAGTTCTCGCTACATCATGCAAACACAAAGACATGGAGAAACGAAGACAAAGACATGAAGACATAAAGACATGAAGACCAGAGACTAGTCCTCGTTACATCATGCAAACACAAAGACATGGAGACACGAAGACAAAGACATGAAGACATAAAGACATGAAGACCAGAGACTAGTCCTCGTTACATCATGTAAACACAAAGACATGGAGACACGAAGACAAAGACATGAAGACCAGAGACTAGTCCTCGTTACATCATGCAAACACAAAGACATGGAGACACGAAGACAAAGACATGAAGACATAAAGACATGGAGACCAGAGACTAGTCCTCGTTACATCATGCAAACACAAAGACATGGAGACACGAAGACAAAGACATGAAGACCAGAGACTAGTCCTCGTTACGTCATGCAAACACAAAGACATGGAGACACGAAGACAAAGACATGAAGACCAGAGACTAGTCCTCATTACATCATGCAAACACAAAGACATGGAGACACGAAGACAAAGTCATGAAGACATGGAGACCAGAGACTAGTCCTCGTTACATCATGCAAACACAAAGACATGGAGACACGAAGACAAAGACATGAAGACCAGAGACGAGTCCTCGTTACATCATGAAGACATGGAGACCAGAGAAGAGTCCTCGTTACATCATGAAGACATGGAGACCAGAGAAGAGTCCTCGTTACATCATGAAGACATGGAGACCGGAGACGAGTCCTCGTTACATCATGAAGACATGGAGACCAGAGACGAGTCCTCGTTACATCATGAAGACATGGAGACCAGAGAAGAGTCCTCGTTACATCATGAAGACATGGAGACCAGAGAAGAGTTCTCGTTACATCATGAAGACATGGAGACCAGAGAAGAGTCCTCGTTACATCATGAAGACATGGAGACCAGAGATGAGTCCTCGTTACATCATGAAGACCAGTCCTTGTTACATCATGAAGACATGGAGACCAGAGACAACTCCTCGTTACATCATGAAGACATGGAGACCAGAGATGAGTCCTCGTTACATCATGAAGACCAGTCCTTGTTACATCATGAAGACATGGAGACCAGAGACAACTCCTCGTTACATCATGAAGACATGGAGACCAGAGACAAGTCCTCGTTACATCATGAAGACCAGAGACGAGTCCTCGTTACATCATGAAGACATGGAGACCAGAGACGAGTCCTCGTTACATCATGAAGACATGGAGACCAGAGACGAGTCCTCGTTACATCATGAAGACATGGAGACCAGAGACGAGTCCTCGTTACATCATGAAGACATGGAGACCAGAGACGAGTCCTCGTTACATCATGAAGACATGGAGACCAGAGACGAGTCCTGGTTACATCATAAAGACATGGAGACGAGTCCTCGTTACATCATGAAGACATGGAGACCAGAGACGAGTCCTCGTTATATCATGAAGACATGGAGACCAGAGACGAGTCCTCGTTACATCATGAAGACATGGAGACCAGAGACGAGTCCTCGTTACATCATGAAGACATGGAGACCAGAGACGAGTCCTCGTTACATCATGAAGACCAGTCCTTGTTACATCATGAAGACATGGAGACCAGAGACAACTCCTCGTTACATCATGAAGACATGGAGACCAGAGACCAGTCCTCGTTACATCATGAAGACATGGAGATCAGAGACGAGTCCTCGTTACATCATGAAGACATGAAGACATGGAGACGAGTCCTCGTTACATCATGAAGACCAGAGACGAGTCCTCGTTACATCATGAAGACATGGAGACCAGAGACGAGTCCTCGTTACATCATGAAGACATGGAGACCAGAGACGAGTCCTCGTTATATCATGAAGACATGGAGACCAGAGACGAGTCCTCGTTACATCATGAAGACCAGAGACGAGTCCTCGTTACATCATGAAGACATGGAGACCAGAGACGAGTCCTCGTTATATCATGAAGACATGGAGACCAGAGACGAGTCCTCGTTACATCATGAAGACATGGAGACCAGAGACGAGTCCTCGTTACATCATGAAGACATGGAGACCAGAGACGAGTCCTCGTTATATCATGAAGACATGGAGACATGGAGACGAGTCCTCGTTACATCATGAAGACCAGAGACGAGTCCTCGTTACATCATGAAGACATGGAGACCAGAGACGAGTCCTCGTTACATCATGAAGACATGGAGACCAGAGACGAGTCCTCGTTATATCATGAAGACATGGAGACCAGAGACGAGTCCTCGTTACATCATGAAGACCAGAGACGAGTCCTCGTTACATCATGAAGACATGGAGACCAGAGACGAGTCCTCGTTACATCATGAAGACATGGAGACCAGAGACGAGTCCTCGTTACATCATGAAGACATGGAGACCAGAGACGAGTCCTCGTTATATCATGAAGACATGGAGACCAGAGACGAGTCCTCGTTACATCATGAAGACCAGAGACGAGTCCTCGTTACATCATGAAGACATGGAGACCAGAGACGAGTCCTCGTTATATCATGAAGACATGGAGACCAGAGACGAGTCCTCGTTACATCATGAAGACATGGAGACCAGAGACGAGTCCTCGTTACATCATGAAGACATGGAGACCAGAGACGAGTCCTCGTTATATCATGAAGACATGGAGACATGGAGACGAGTCCTCGTTACATCATGAAGACATGGAGACCAGAGACGAGTCCTCGTTACATCATGAAGACATGGAGACCAGAGACGAGTCCTCGTTACATCATGAAGACATGGAGACCAGAGACGAGTCCTCGTTATATCATGAAGACATGGAGACCAGAGACGAGTCCTCGTTACATCATGAAGACCAGAGACGAGTCCTCGTTACATCATGAAGACATGGAGACCAGAGACGAGTCCTCGTTATATCATGAAGACATGGAGACCAGAGACGAGTCCTCGTTACATCATGAAGACATGGAGACCAGAGACGAGTCCTCGTTATATCATGAAGACATGGAGACGAGACGAGTCCTCGTTACATCATGAAGACCAGTCCTCGTTACATCATGAAGACCAGAGACGAGTCCTCGTTACATCATGAAGACATGGAGACCAGAGACGAGTCCTCGTTACATCATGAAGACATGGAGACGAGTCCTCGCTACATCATGAAGACATGGAGACCAGAGACGAGTCCTCGTTACATCATGAAGACCAGAGACGAGTCCTCGTTACATCATGAAGACCAGAGAAGAGTCCTCGTTACATCATGAAGACATGGAGACCAGAGACGAGTCCTCGTTACATCATGAAGACCAGTCCTTGTTACATCATGAAGACATGGAGACCAGAGACGAGTCCTCGTTACATCATGAAGACATGGAGACCAGAGACGAGTCCTCGTTACATCATGAAGACATGAAGACCAGAGACGAGTCCTCGTTACATCATGAAGACATGGAGACCAGAGACGAGTCCTTGTTACATCATGAAGACCAGTCCTTGTTACATCATGAAGACATGGAGACCAGAGACGAGTCCTCGTTACATCATGAAGACATGGAGACCAGAGACGAGTCCTCGTTACATCATGAAGACATGAAGACCAGAGACGAGTCCTTGTTACATCATGAAGACGAGTCCTCGTTACATCATGAAGACATGGAGACCAGAGACGAGTCCTCGTTACATCATGAAGACATGGAGACCAGAGACGAGTCCTCGTTACATCATGAAGACATGGAGACCAGAGACGAGTCCTCGTTATATCATGAAGACATGGAGACATGGAGACGAGTCCTCGTTACATCATGAAGACCAGAGACGAGTCCTCGTTACATCATGAAGACATGGAGACCAGAGACGAGTCCTCGTTACATCATGAAGACATGGAGACCAGAGACGAGTCCTCGTTATATCATGAAGACATGGAGACCAGAGACGAGTCCTCGTTACATCATGAAGACCAGAGACGAGTCCTCGTTACATCATGAAGACATGGAGACCAGAGACGAGTCCTCGTTACATCATGAAGACATGGAGACCAGAGACGAGTCCTCGTTATATCATGAAGACATGGAGACCAGAGACGAGTCCTCGTTACATCATGAAGACCAGAGACGAGTCCTCGTTACATCATGAAGACATGGAGACCAGAGACGAGTCCTCGTTATATCATGAAGACATGGAGACCAGAGACGAGTCCTCGTTACATCATGAAGACATGGAGACCAGAGACGAGTCCTCGTTACATCATGAAGACATGGAGACCAGAGACGAGTCCTCGTCACATCATGAAGACATGGAGACCAGAGACGAGTCCTCGTTACATCATGAAGACATGGAGACCAGAGACGAGTCCTCGTTATATCATGAAGACATGGAGACCAGAGACGAGTCCTCGTTACATCATGAAGACCAGAGACGAGTCCTCGTTACATCATGAAGACATGGAGACCAGAGACGAGTCCTCGTTACATCATGAAGACATGGAGACCAGAGACGAGTCCTCGTTATATCATGAAGACATGGAGACCAGAGACGAGTCCTCGTTACATCATGAAGACATGGAGACCAGAGACGAGTCCTCGTTATATCATGAAGACATGGAGACCAGAGACGAGTCCTCGTTACATCATGAAGACCAGTCCTCGTTACATCATGAAGACCAGAGACGAGTCCTCGTTACATCATGAAGACATGGAGACCAGAGACGAGTCCTCGTTACATCATGAAGACATGGAGACGAGTCCTCGCTACATCATGAAGACATGGAGACCAGAGACGAGTCCTCGTTACATCATGAAGACCAGAGACGAGTCCTCGTTACATCATGAAGACCAGAGAAGAGTCCTCGTTACATCATGAAGACATGGAGACCAGAGACGAGTCCTCGTTACATCATGAAGACCAGTCCTTGTTACATCATGAAGACATGGAGACCAGAGACGAGTCCTCGTTACATCATGAAGACATGGAGACCAGAGACGAGTCCTCGTTACATCATGAAGACATGAAGACCAGAGACGAGTCCTCGTTACATCATGAAGACATGGAGACCAGAGACGAGTCCTTGTTACATCATGAAGACCAGTCCTTGTTACATCATGAAGACATGGAGACCAGAGACGAGTCCTCGTTACATCATGAAGACATGGAGACCAGAGACGAGTCCTCGTTACATCATGAAGACATGAAGACCAGAGACGAGTCCTTGTTACATCATGAAGACATGAAGACGAGTCCTCGTTACATCATGAAGACATGGAGACCAGAGACGAGTCCTCGTTACATCATGAAGACATGGAGACCAGAGACGAGTCCTCGTTACATCACGAAGACATGGAGACATGAAGACATGGAGAAATGAAGACATGAAGACCAGGACCAGAAGAGGAGCTTCTGGACTCTGGTCCTGAGAATATCATGGATTACATATATAGAGCCACTAGAACCCTAAACCACTAGATATCCTCTCAGTGTTTAGTTACAATAAAGACGTAACAGGGCTGATGGGACATGTGGTCCTACAGAGATGTTCTGATGATGACCTACCGTCTCAGCCAGCTCTCTGTAGACCGGCTCCAGTTTCTTGCAGTGTGAACAGGACCGAGAGTAAAACTGGATCAGAACATCTTTCTCTCGATCATTGACGACGTCATCAAAAGACTCTGCAACAACCACCTGCAAGGTCAGAGAGTCAAAGGTCAAACAGTCAAAGAGTCAGAGGGTCAAAGAGCCAGAGGGTCAAAGAGTCAGACAGTCGGAGGGTCAAAGAGTCAGAGGGTCAAAGGGTCAAAGAGTCAGAGGGTCAAAGAGTTAGAAATCAGACCTGAGAGATGCTGATCATATCAGGATAAAAGTCTTATTCTCACCTTCACAGCAGCCGTGTTTCTCTCAGGTACCGGTTCAGACTTAATGTAACGTTTGAGTCGACCTGCAAAATAATCGTCTAGAAACCTCTCCAAAGACTGACCATCTCTCCTGAAACACAGAGACCACAATCAATAACCTGAGTACTGAAACATCATGTAAAAGAGTTATCACAGATCTGATTGGCCCAACACGTGGTGTATTATATTAGCCTGGTTTGGCCTGGTTACGTACGTGAACTCCTCTCTCATGGTGTACTTGTGGCCCAGTTTGGTCCGGATGGTGACGAACGGCAGGTCCCCCCCGTCTGATGTCCCGAGACCGAAGTCATCCTCCAACTCAAACAGGAAGTCCTTCTTATTGGCAACAGAGAATGTCAGGCCACGCCTTGAAAATGTAGACGCCATCTTCATCACCCTGGCAATGAGACACAAGAGGCGGGGCTCAACGACAAAAACAAAGGTGGTCGAGATTGTGAGATGTGTGTTACCTGTACATGTGTGTTACCTGTACATGTGTGTTACCTGTACATGTGTGTTACCTGTTTCTCCAATAGTTGGACCCTCGGATGTTGCGATGGAAGTCGAGGTCATAGTACGCTGTCAGCAGGTCACGAACTCTCAGACTATCTCTGTTCTCCACAGTCATGTGAGGACAAAGACCATAACTGCAGACCGACAGGTAGAGAGAGAGAGACAAGTAGTTCCTGTATTAGCCACTAGATGCTGCTGTGATCAAACTATATTGAAGTGAATGAGAGAGTCTTACATGTTATCTCTGATAAAGCGTCTCAGAGACCCGATGGTCAGGAAATCTTGAAAGACCACGACATTCTCCTCAAACTTATTGGACAGTCTGGGAGGTCTGAACAACAACACACCCCTGAAAAATAAATAAAAAATATAATGTCAATTCACATGAACAAATGTGCTGTCATGTAACATGAAGTAACGCAACACAAAGTAACTTTATATTGTAACCTGACAGAGTACCCTGACAGAGTAACGACACAGAGTAACGTGACAGAGTAACGACACAGAGTAACGTCACAGAGTAACGTCACAGAGTTACGACACAGAGTAACAACACAGAGTAACGTGACAGAGTAACGTGACAGAGTAACGTCAGAGTAGCGACACAGGGTAGCGACACAGGGTAGCGACACAGGGTAGCGACACAGGGTAACGACACAGGGTAGCGACACAGGGTAGCGACACAGGGTAGCGACACAGGGTAACGTGACAGGGTAACGACACAGGGTAACGACACAGGGTAACGACACAGGGTAACGACACAGGGTAACGTGACAGAGTAACGACACGGGGTAACGTGACAGGGTAACGACACAGGGTAACGTGACAGGGTAACGACACAGGGTAACGACACAGGGTAACGTGACAGGGTAACGACACAGGGTAACGACACAGGGTAACGTGACAGGGTAACGACACAGGGTAACGTGACAGGGTAACGACACAGGGTAACGTGACAGAGTAACGACACAGGGCAACGTGACAGGGTAGCGACACAGAGTAGCGACACAGAGTAGCGACACAGAGTAACGACACAGAGTAACGTGACAGAGTAGCGACAGAGTAGCGACAGAGTAACGTGGCAGAGTAGCGGCACAGGGTAACGTGACAGAGTAACGACACAGAGTAACGTCACAGAGTAACGTCACAGAGTTACGACACAGAGTAACAACACAGAGTAACGTGACAGAGTAACGTGACAGAGTAACGTCAGAGTAGTGACACAGGGTAGCGACACAGGGTAGCGACACAGGGTAGCGACACAGGGTAGCGACACAGGGTAACGACACAGGGTAGCGACACAGGGTAGCGACACAGGGTAGCGACACAGGGTAACGTGACAGGGTAACGACACAGGGTAACGACACAGGGTAACGACACAGGGTAACGACACAGGGTAACGTGACAGAGTAACGACACAGGGTAACGTGACAGGGTAACGACACAGGGTAACGTGACAGGGTAACGACACAGGGTAACGACACAGGGTAACGTGACAGGGTAACGACACAGGGTAACGACACAGGGTAACGTGACAGGGTAACGACACAGGGTAACGTGACAGGGTAACGACACAGGGTAACGTGACAGAGTAACGACACAGGGCAACGTGACAGGGTAGCGACACAGAGTAGCGACACAGAGTAGCGACACAGAGTAACGACACAGAGTAACGTGACAGAGTAGCGACAGAGTAGCGACAGAGTAACGTGGCAGAGTAGCGGCACAGGGTAACGTGACACAGGGTAACGTGACAGGGTAACGACACAGAGTAACAACACAGGGTAACAACACAGGGTAACGACACAGGGTAACGACACAGGGTAACGACACAGGGTAGCGACACAGGGTAACGACACAGGGTAACGACACAGGGTAACGACACAGGGTAGCGACACAGGGTAACGACACAGGGTAGCGACACAGGGTAACGTGACAGGGTAACGACACAGGGTAACGACACAGGGTAACGACACAGGGTAACGTGACAGAGTAACGACACAGGGTAACGACACAGGGTAACGTGACAGAGTAACGACACAGGGTAACGTGACAGGGTAACGACACAGGGTAACGTGACAGAGTAACGACACAGGGTAACGTGACAGAGTAACGACACAGGGTAACGTGACAGGGTAACGACACAGGGTAACGTGACAGGGTAACGACACAGGGTAACGTGACAGGGTAGCGACACAGAGTAGCGACACAGAGTAGCGACACAGAGTAGCGACACAGAGTAACGACACAGAGTAACGTGACAGAGTAGCGACAGAGTAGCGACAGAGTAACGTGGCAGAGTAGCGGCACAGAGTAACGTGACAGGGTAGCGACACAGGGTAACGTGACAGGGTAGCAACACAGGGTAACGTGACAGGGTAGCAACACAGGGTAACGTGACAGGGTAGCAACACAGGGTAACGTGACAGGGTAACGTGACAGGGTAGCAACACAGGGTAACGTGACAGGGTAACGTGACAGGGTAACGACACAGGGTAACGTGACAGGGTAACGTGACAGGGTAGCGACACAGGGTAGCGACACAGGGTAACGTGACAGGGTAGCGACACAGGGTAGCGACAGGGTAATGTTACAGGGTAACGACACAGAGTAACGTGAGAGTAGCGACACAGAGTAACGTGACAGGGTAGCGACACAGAGTAACGTGACAGGGTAGCGACACAGGGTAACGTGACAGGGTAGCGACACAGGGTAACGTGACAGGGTAACGACACAGGGTAACGTGACAGAGTAACAACACAGGGTAACGTGACAGGGTAGCGACACAGAGTAGCGACACAGAGTAGCGACACAGAGTAACGACACAGAGTAACGACACAGAGTAACGTGACAGAGTAGCGACAGAGTAACGTGGCAGAGTAGCGGCACAGAGTAACGTGACAGGGTAGCGACACAGGGTAACGTGACAGGGTAGCAACACAGGGTAACGTGACAGGGTAACGTGACAGGGTAGCAACACAGGGTAACGTGACAGGGTAGCAACACAGGGTAACGTGACAGGGTAGCAACACAGGGTAACGACACAGGGTAACGAGACAGGGTAACGTGACAGGGTAGCAACACAGGGTAACGTGACAGGGTAGCGACACAGGGTAACGTGACAGGGTAGCGACACAGGGTAGCGACAGGGTAATGTTACAGGGTAACGACAGAGTAACGTGAGAGTAGCGACACAGAGTAACGTGACAGGGTAGCGACACAGAGTAACGTGACAGGGTAGCGACACAGGGTAACGTGACAGGGTAACGACACAGGGTAAGGTGACAGGGTAACGTGACAGGGTAACGTGACAGGCTAACGTGACAGAGTAACGACACAGAGTAACGTGACAGAGTAACGTGACAGAGTAGCGACACAGAGTAGCGACGCAGGGTAACGTGACAGGGTAGCGACGCAGGGTAACGACGCAGGGTAGCGACGCAGGGTAGCGACGCAGGGTAGCGACACAGGGTAACGACACAGAGTAGCGACACAGAGTAACGACACAGAGTAACGACTAATGTTGCAAAAGGCTGTAAAAAGGTACCGCGGTACCCGTACATTAAAAATGATACGATTTTGCATATTTTATTTAAATCGATACTTCATCAACGTGACAGAGTAACGTGACAGAGTAACGTGACAGAGTAGCGACACAGGGTAACGTGAAAGGGTAACGACACAGGGTAGCGACACAGGGTAATGTGACAGGGTAACGACACAGAGTAACGTGACAGGGTAGCGACACAGAGTAACGTGACAGGGTAGCGACACAGAGTAACGTGACAGGGTAACGTGACAGGGTAACAACACAGAGTAACGACACAGAGTAACGACACAGGGTAACGTGACAGAGTAACGACACAGAGTAACGTGACAGAGTAACGTGACAGGGTAGCGACACAGGGTAGCGACACAGAGTAGCGACTAATGTTGCACGGTGTATCGATACTAAAAAGGTACCGCGGTACCGGTACGTTAAAAACGATACGATTTTGCATATTTTTTGTATCGATACTTCATTAAAATAGCGCGATCAGAGCGCACTCACTGTTCCGCTCCCTGTCATGCTGCCTGCACGCATTGACTGCAAGGGGGCGGGGCTGCCCAGCGCTCACTCACAGCGAGTGATCGCTGGGGAGACATGGCATCAAGTGCAGGAGCTTTTACCGACCGTCCTCGGCTTGTTGGCAAAAAAAATGCCAGAAGTGAAATCTGGAAGTACTTTGGCTACATTGCAGACAGTGAAGGAAAGCCCAATGACATACAGAGACCCGTCTGCAAAACGTGTTTCAAAGCCACACAGACAAAGGGAGGCAACACGTCTAACATGGCAAAGCACCTTAACGACAGACACCCCCAACTTTTCAAAGCAAATGTGATTATAAACATGAACACCCCCAAGCTCACCCATATACAGCTAACACGAGTAGCCTTAGCCTAGTTTGAGGACAAGCCTATATGATCATGAGGTCACAATGCACATGAAACTAAATGAAACACAATTGATGCAGAATGGCTCCATGCTGGTGGAGCCTGAGGGTGGATCTTGAGCAAATTCTTTTTATTTTTAGTTAAGGAAAAATAATTATTCCATGAATTAAGATAAAATATGAAGTGAAAATATCAAACTCACTATGCAAGTAAATGAAGCATTGTTTACCCACCCACTCCCACAGACAGACAGACAGATGCCAGCAGAGTCAGCAGCAACACAGAGACAGAGTTCCCTTCAGCTGTGTTTGAAAGCCAGCGGAAATATGAGAGAGGCTCAAAAGATGCGAAGAGGTTAAACATTAATATTAATGCCATTTGTTAAGTGTTCAAAAAGCTGGGCAGGAACAAGCTGGTAAAAAAGGGAACCGTACAGATGTTTTATTTATTAGTATTATAGATAAATATACCAGTATCGTATCGTATTTGTGGTATTGTATCGAATTCTGGTATCGTATCGTAAGTATCGGTATCATGATACTTATGGCAGGTATCGTATCAAAGTCATAATTTTGGTATCGTGACAACCCTAGTAACGACAGAGTAACGTGACCGAGTAACTCCAGCTTACTGAGCCATTCTTGGAGCTTTCAGCCATATCTCAAGTCCTTCTCCAGCAGGTACAACTTACATCCTCGTCACCTGATACAAGTAGAGCTTTGCTTGAGGTTCTGATCAGGTTCCACCTGCTGAAGAAGTCCATGAGGATCAGTGTTTCTACTCACTCTGACTTTACTCCGTGTTTCTCCCCCAGCTTCAGATCTGCAGTGTGAGCGAATCTGAACTGTTCTCTCAGCAGAGCTGCAGCTCTCAGGAACTCTGACAGATGAGATCCATCTGCACCTGAAAACACACCTGAGACACAGAAACACACACAGGTCATAGAACCACACAGGAGGCGCTACGTAGCATAGCATGACTTAGCTTCTAGCTTGTTATGATACAACAGGTAACGTCATAATGAAAGCAAAGTAATGTCACATAAAGTAACATGACATCAAATGCCACGTTAAGTCAGGTGACATCATGTGACAGCGTGTCAGGTGACATAACGTAGGAATAACACGTGACCAACCTACGACACTGGCATCGTAGTGGGTGATGAAGGTCTGGAGGTCTTCTTCAGTCTTCAGGTGAACTGAGTCTGGTCCGGTCTGCTTCTTCATGTAGTGATAGATCCCATCTGAGAAAACACAAACACACACACACACACACACGTTTGTTTCTTTGTTTGTTTGTTTGTTTGTTTGTTTCTTTGTTTACCTGCGCTGCGAGGTCCGTCGTAGGGGGCGGAGTCTCTTCCGTTCCTGAAGATCTTCAGGGTCGGGTAACCAGAGACCCCGAAACGACCACAGGTCTCTGAGTGAGCTGTACAGTCCACCTGAGACAGGAAGAGACAGGTGAGACAGTATTGTATGTATTGACAGACTTCTACTGAACGTCAACACTCTGTGAGACAGGTTTGATGATGATGAAGGTGAAGGTGATGAAGATGTTACCTTGGCCAGCTGGACGCTTCCCTTCAGTCTCGTGGCTGCTTTGTCAAACTCTGGAGCTAATTTCTTACAATGACCACACCTGAGAGGAGAGGAAGGAAGGGATGGAGGAAGAAAGGAAGGAGGGGAGAAAGGAAGGAGGGAAACAGAGGATGGGGGAAACAAAGGAGGGGAGGTAAGGAAAGGAAGGACAGAGGGATGAGTGGAGGAGAGGAAGAGGATGAATGTCCGCCATTATTACATCACAATATAACAACACGGTTATCTGCTCATGAGCTAGCTATGCTAAGCTAACCGTTACCATGGAGCGTAGAATTTCACCAGCATGGTCTCGTGCCCCGTTGACAGGTAGTCGAAGTCCGCGTCACCGAGCTCGAGCACGTCTCTGCGCGAGGACACCGCGGAGGGAAAACACGACAACAGCGCGAGCGTGACGGCGGCGGGAAGGAGGCGGATGGCGGCCGCCATGTTGGAAAGAAACGAGGAATGATGGGAGATGTTTAGTAGACGTGAAGGAGACCGTGACCGATGAACACAGAACCTCCGCGCGACACTCACGGTCAAAGGGGTCCGCGCGATTCACGCTTCCGGTCACAGATTCCAAAATAAAAGACGTGTCGAGCTGAGTGTTTCAAAGTTCAACAGTGAAAAAATGATTAATATCTCAAATGAAACTTCACATTTAACTCTTCCACACACGTGATGCGTAGTGTCTGTCATTTAGATGACCTTTAGTAAAGGTCATCAGGTACCAGTTAGAGTAGTGAGACCCTTTACCAAGGTGGTGGCTTGATCCTCATCCGAAATTCGTTGAGTCTCCAGGTTTGTTAGTTGTATTAACGCAATACGTGAGACTGGACGGTGAACTAGTAGGAGAATTGATGTAGGCTTTGATGATGTTGCCATTCTCTCCCTAGGCTGGTCCTGAGGAGGCGGTGACTGGTTCTTGACTCAGGCTGTTCCATACTGGTGTTGTTCTGCTTGCAAAGAAAGGTTTCCGTGGACCAGGCTGGTGCTGTACCTGTAGTTTCAGGTCGTGGCCTCTCGTAGTGGTGCTAAGGGATTTCTTAAACATACTGTTCCACATACATCACATCTGTCAGACTGTACGCTGTTGATTCCTTTCAGTATCTTAAATGTTTGAACCATGTCGGCTCGTTGGTGTCGAAATTCTAGTGTTGGCAAGTTGAGGCTGGCGAGTCTTTCTGGGTATGAGGTTGGAGAGGCCATAAACTAGTCTTGTGGTGCATCTTTGTCCCGCTTGAGTATTTAGATACGTCCACGATTATCTGATGCGTTTACTGTGAAGGCAGGATTACTGCTTCCGGTTCCCACCTGTGAAACTTGACCATCCCTCCAGCTGTCACATGAAGGGCGGGACGTCAACACGCTCTCTGATTGGTCTAGAGCCGTTAGTGGTGACGTCACGTAGCTGTTCATTGGTCCTTTACCGACCGACAGGTTTATAAATACATTAAGGTTTTACTTTTCCAATGCACAATATTTAAATAGTAAGTTAGGGACTTCCGGTTCGCTGATGGCGTAGTTAGAGGCAGTCAGACTGCTCCCAGATATATCGCAACTCACCTACGGAATAATATATATATAAATATATAAACATGTGAA
>NW_027466499.1:347500-352500 GCF_050575085.1 Anarhichas minor | reverse complement strand
GGTTATGACAATCTATATATGTATATTTATTAAAGGCTTCTTTGTATTTTTGTATCTAAATAAATAAAATGAGAAACATGTAACAATGCTTTATTCATTCACATTCAATCTATAAAACGTTCATTAAGGCCGCTAGGAATCATGGGAGTGTTCAGCCCTGGTGCATCATGGGAAGACTGACACTCAGGAATATTACTGGTTTTTAATCTTTGTTTTCTTTAACAAAGATAAATAATATCTGTAAACATCCACTCTGTCAAATAAAAGAACTGGAAACTAAATGATTCAAATGTCATTTGTCCTCACAGTGACTCCGTCCCCTGACTCACTGAGGCCACACCCCCTGTCCTCACTGTGACTCCGTCCCCTGACTCACTGAGGCCACACCCCCTGTCCTCACTGTGACTCCGTCCCCTGACTCACTGAGGCCACACCCCCTGTCCTCACTGTGACTCCGTCCCCTGACTCACTGAGGCCACACCCGCGGTCCTCAGTGACTCCGTCCCCGGACTCACTGAGGCCACACCCCCTGAACCCTCCAGTGGTTCTGGGTGAATGTTCTAATGGGATCAAACATCCTGATGTAGAGCCGCCTCTAGAGTCTCAGCTCTCCACCGTGATTGGTCCTGCGTTCAGTCCTCTGAGGAACAGGAAGTGGACTTCTGGAGGTTGGCGGAGTGGAACAGATTCATCAGGTCTGAGAACCGGAGGCTCACCTGTTTGAATATGAATTAACATATTAATGTTTACAGAAGAAGAGAAAGCTGAAGCCCCGCCCCCTCTCACCTGTTTGAATATGAATTAACTAGTGCTGGGCAACGATTAAAATATTTAATCTCATGGATTTTTTGCGATTAATCGCATTGTTATGGCAAAGTTCAATAATTAATTCAAAAGTAGTGTATTGCTCACTTTTATTTTAAAAGTACTGCTATATGAACTAAAGGTCAATAACATTTGGTTTGCAAACACTTACTTAAAACACATCAGGTTGTTAGCAGCAGTGTTCCCTTTACACAGTAGCAGTTACATCTCTTCACTATCTGTGCTCAGTGTGCTGACTATGTGAAACGTTCCACTGCTGTGCAACAGGAATACAATGTTGGCATCTTATTCTGTAAACCGGATGTTCGTCTGAAGAAACCGGATGTTGACTTACTTTAATATTCCCGCTAACTTTCTTAGCTCATTCTTGAAGCTCATACGTGACGTCATTCGTTGCGATCCTAAAGGTGCGTTCACACCAAACGCGACAACAACGCACCTTGAGAACGTTCCTCAGACCGACATCTTCCACAACACTAACCGGCTGCAGTTTGTCTCCACTTCTCTGTAGCATCTGTTAGCTTGTCTTGCTTTAGTTTATCTCTACTTCTCCCACACGCTGCATCCAGTAGTCTGAAGACTTCCTCCACGGCTGCCAGTGAGCAACGGACTTTCAAAATAAAAAAATGCGTTAACGCGTTATAAAATAATTGTCGGCGTTAATTAATGATGCGTTAACGCGATAATAACGCGTTAATTTGCCCAGCACTAGAATTAACATATTAATGTTTACAGAAGAAGAAGAAGAAGCTGAAGCCCCGCCCCCTCTCACCTGTTGGGCGGTCTTGTTCCCCAGGTGGGAGGAGACCTGTCTGAATGTCTTCCTATTGGCTCCTCTCTGCTGACAGGCTGTCAGGATGGAGCGGTCCGCCTCACTACAGGAAGAGTTAGAGGTTAGAGAGAAGGAGACCACCAGGAGACAAGTCTGTCTCTGTCTCTCTCTCTCTCACCGTGTCCACTTCACCACTTTCTCTCCCGTCGACGTCATCGACATGTTTTTGGCGCAGACCGGTTGCTCTGACTCCGCCTCCTTTGACTCCCGACGCTCCACTCTCTTCCCGTTGCCATGGAGAGGAGGATTCTGGGACACGTAGTCCGTTTCTGAGCCGTGAAGCTGCTGGAAGAACTCCCAGAATTCCCGGTGCAGGTGTGTGTGTCGTCTGAGGAGAGACGAGATCTGAGAAGATTTATTTAACATTTAGATTCTTTAGTTCAAACTAAACCTTCTGATCCAAACGGAGAGAGAAACACCTTGACCATGTCCTCAGGTGAGGGGGTGGAGCTTCCCTGCAGCACCGACACCACCTGCCGGAAGGGGGAGGAGTCTTCTCCCAGACTCCGCCCCAGTCGCCGTAGAAACCTCCGGCTGCGTTCAAACAGCCGCTGCTCCGTCAGCTGAGGAACAAAACCACAGAAGAAGAGTGAGGGTCTGTGGAGCACCGTGATGTCACAGCGATGATGTCACAGCGATGTCACCCACTAGCCCACAGCGGCGAGCCTGTTGGCGGTTCAGGAAGGCGGCGAAGTCTCTGAGCAGCTGAGGCCACGGACGAAGAACTCGACTCAGACCTCCGAACAGAAGCTCTGCTGAGGACGAGGACCACCGGTTCAGAACCTGGAGCAGCTGGTCAGGGACGCCCGGGGACACCTGGACCGCCTCACACACCTGGACAGGTAACAGGAAGTCAGGAAATCAGGTAATGAAGTCAGGTAACAGGAAATCAGGACAGACGGCATCCACCGATACACAGTTACTGAACCACAGACGGGTCTCACTCTGAGCAGATAGTCCTCAGCAAACACCTCGTCATCCTCAGTTTGTCTCTGATCATCTTCATCACCTGAAGCCTCCTGCACACAGACAGACTGTCATAAATGTGTTTTTTATAGACATGTATAAAACATCAAATCTAAAACACTTCAGACCTGCAGCAGGAGGAAGGACTCATCATCATCATTATCGGCTGTGCATGGCGTCGATGTCACTTCCTGTTCCCTCTCTGACTCTGCCTTCTCACTTCCTGTTGAGTTGGGTGAAGAGTCAGAGAGAACCAGGAGGACCTCGCTCTCCTCCTCTTCAGCATTGGTCCTGGTTACATAATCGAGGGCGTGGCATTCAGTGGGAGGGGTTACAGCATATTCATGACCCCTCCTCCTGGCTCCTCCCCCATTCAGTTCGTCAGGTGAAGACTTCCTCCTCAGGCTGGTGAGGGTCTGATAGTGGCATCTGATTCGCTCTCTGATCGTCATGGAGACAGATGAGGCGGTGATGATGTCAGCAGGAGTGTCGGTCCTGTTCAGGAGACGGAGGAGGACTCGAGGAGGGGAGGAGCCTGTCTGTCTGTGAGGGAGGGGGGAGGAGCCTGTCTGTCCGTGAGGGAGGGGGGAGGAGCCTGTCTGTCCGTGAGGGAGGGGGGAGGAGCCTGTCTGTCCGTGAGGGAGGGGGGAGGAGCCTGTCTGTCCGTGAGGGAGGGGGGAGGAGCCTGTCTGTCTGTCAGGAAGCTGCTGCAGCACAAAGCCGATGCGTCTGAAGTCGAGACGTTTGGGGAGGCGGGGGGGGTACCTGGTGCCGGGGGGGAAGCTGTAGGTGTCACAGGAGGAGCGGAGGAGGGTCAGATGAGTCTGACAGGGGGGTGGGGCCTTGGAGGCGGAGCCAGACGGGCTGTTACAGTCTTTGATGGCGGTGTAGATGGCAGGAAGGCTCCTCTTTTTTTTGGGGGGGGGGGGGTGCAGTTTATTTATTATAAGATTGTTATGGTTTTATTTTTACTTTCTGTTTGTTGATGAAGCTTCACAATAAAAACGTTTCAGACGATAAAGACAAACAGGATTCACTTAAAAATAAAATACACGAGTCAAGAGTTAAATTAAGGTTCAAAACATCAGTTTTTATATCTAGGCATTTAATGTTAAAGAACAACAGGAAGTGACGTACCAGCAGCCACAGGGGCATGGCCTCCTCCTCTCTCTCCACTGGGGGGCACCGCTCTGCCGGGTCCACCTGCCGGCAGGACACCAGCATCGGCCACAGGACCCGCTGATACCTGAAGGCCTGCAGAGGACATCAGGTCACATTGAGTCCAGCAGAGACCAACATAGACCAGCAGAGTCCAGTAGTGTGAGCGTTACCTTGACGATGTTGTCCGGTGAACCAGGTCGACAGCACTGCAGGATTCTCCGGCGGACCTGGACCAGAGTCTTCCTCACCAGTAACTGAGACACCAGCTTAGCGGGGTCACGTGAGCCCTCCATGTTCCTGAGGCCCAGAACCAGGAGGCTGAGGACACACACACACACAAACACACATGGTCAATACATCTATGCTGCTCTCACTCACTGGTGACTCCGCTAGTCACACGTCGATGTGTCCTTGAGCAACACACTTAACCCCAAAACTGCTCCCGTAGTTGTGCCTACGGTGTAGAATGTGATAGAATCTGAATTGTAAGTTGCGTTGGATAAAAGAGTCTGCTAAATGACTGTAATCTAATGTAATCAGAATCAGAACCGTTTATTGCCAAGGAAGTTTGCACCTACAAGGAATTTGTCGTGGCGGGTGGTGCGTAACATTTAACAATAGACAATAACATTAAACTATCACAATCAGCACAGTGCAAGAAATAGAAACATATTAAAATTTACAATAAAATATAGAATAAAGTGCACAACAAAACAGATAACAGGACTGTAAAACAAGTGAAGTGTAAGTGAAAAGTGATGAGTGTGTTTAAATAAAGAAACAGGGATGTGCAGGGGAGAGACCAGAAGGAAATGTCCTGGGGATGACAGAGTCAGTGGGGGACCCGGGCTTTGTTAATGAGCCCGACTGACCATGGGAAGAAACAGTGTGTCGTGAGGTCTTGGTCCTAATGGACCGCAGCCTCCTGCCAGATGGAAGGGGCTCAAACAGATCATATCCAGGGTGAGAGGGGTCGGCTACAATCCTTCTTGCTCGCTTCAGGGTCCTTGAAGCGAACAGGTCCTGGAGGGAAGGCAGATTGCAGCCAATCACCCTCTCAGCAGAGCGAATGATGCGCTGCAGCCTGCCCTTATCCTTGGCTGTGGCTGCAGCGTACCAGACAGTGATGGAGGAGCAGAGGATGGACTCAATGATGGCTGTGTAGAAGTGCACCATCATTGTCTTTGGCAGGTTGAATTTCTTCAGCTGCCTCAGG
>NW_027466499.1:272500-332500 GCF_050575085.1 Anarhichas minor | reverse complement strand
GAGCTTTAGAGATGCTGGCAGGTGGATTTTGTTACCTCTGGACAGAGCCAGGCTAGCTGTTTCCATCTGTTTCCAGTCTTTATGCTAAGCTAAGCCCATCCTGAGTGAAGACTGGAGAGACTCACCGTTTCAAACAGCTCCTCCATCAGCTCATTCACCTCCTTCTCTGTAGGACAAACACCACGACAGACCGTCAGTATTAACTAATCTAACATGTTTAAAAACAATGACCATCACATGAGGATGTGCACACTGACTGGTGATGCGGACGGCCTTGTCGTCACGGTAATCCTCTACATCGGGTTCATCGGTGTCGGCCAGGAAGTTGTACTCTGGATCATCTTCATCATCACACTCCTCTGGTAGAGTGACACAGAACAAAGTGTATTACATAGAAAGAAAGAGGTGGCGGTGTTGCTCGTAGTGTTCACACAGCATCAGGGTGAGCCACGCACGCACACCTTCGTTCTCCATGTCTGAGGTCATCAGGCCTCTCAGCCAATCGGTCCAGTCCCTGTCCTCGTGGGCGGAGCTGGACTCGTACATGTCAGGTGTGATGTCGGGAGCTCGGAGCTCCGCCTCCAGCCGGCCGAGTGGGATGTCACGTAGAGGACGCTTGGACCGAGTCCGGTACGCCATCAGACCCACCTCGTCCTCCGACTCAGGCAAAGGCTGACAGATACAATTAATCAATTCTATACATCAAATACAGAATATACTAGACCTTCAGTTCTGATATTCCACTAACTAACCAATGCTGGTCTGGTCCTTAACCTCTACCGACCCGTCCTTAACCTCTACCGACCCGTCCTTAACCTCTACCGACCCGTCCTCAAGCTCTACCGACCCGTCCTCAAGCTCTACCGACCCGTCCTCAAGCTCTACCGACCCGTCCTTAAGACCTGAACAGTATATCTTCTTGTGGTACCTGGTAGGGCTCTATACACACAGCTAGCTCCTCCTCCACAGCATGAAGTTTCTCCAGGAAGGTGCTGTCAGGCACTGCTTTAGGGGGAGGGGCTTTGGGAGGAGGGGGAGGTCCCATTGAGGCAGACGCCGCCCTTAAACGCCTGGAGCGGCTCCGGGAAGTCTGAAGAGAGGTGGACGACACTTTTTCTGGTTTCATCTATGTTGTGTTGTCATGTGAAGATGGTTCAACCAACCATGATAGAGAGGAGGCGGGGCTTCACACAGACCCTTGCTGCCATGAGGACACAGGAAGTAGAATTACCTGCCAGGGGCTGCAGCTGTCCTCCTCCACTCGGTTCAGTCGACTTCCTCTGGGAGACGAAGCAGAGCTCTCCACGTCGCTCTCCTGGAACGTCTACACACACATCCATCAATCAGTAATCAATCCTCAGTACCAACCCGGACTGCAGCCAATCAGAGCACAGCCTCACGTCTTCAGCCGTCTCGTCCTCGTCTTCCTCATCAGGATGGTACTCTTCATCAGAGGAGTCTTCCTCAGCCAGAGGGATGTCCACGAACTGAGGAGCCTGAAGACAGAAGGACAGTCGGACAGATCATTTACTGTCACCACGGTAACAAAAGCATTGATGTGTCATGTTACTGCAAATAAAAACAGATGAGCAGTTAAGTCTTTAAATAGACAGATAGATATAAACTTTATTCATCCCCAGGGGGAAATTAGATTGTAGCAGCAGCGATTTAGAGAGTAAAATATAACATATGGAATGCACAACATATACAGTACAATAAAATAACAAAGCAGATATTGAATTTGAAGGAATAGATTAATAAAAAACAAAATCAAATAGAATAAAGAATAGAAATGCACAGTATATACAATGAATAGAGTGGTATTAATTGAATTAACAACTAGTAAACTAAACAAACTGGACAGTAGAGCAAGGATCACCAACAACAAGCAACAACCGTGTAGCGTTGTTGTAGTCATGTGAAGGACGATGATCTGGCCCGAGGTGTTTTATTATAAAGTCTAATGACAGAGGGTACATATATACATACATACATAATTGTAATCGTTGCCCAGCACTAATATATTTATAAATGTCTTTAAATATAAACTCTTCAATAAAAAGGTTCACCTTGTTGACGTCACTCATCTTCTTGATGGGAGAAATGTTCCAGGCTGGAATCACCTGAGAGACAGACAGGTAGAGAGACAGACAGACAGTCAGACAGACAGACTGTTAGAGACACAGACAGACAGAGAGAAGGACAGACAGACAGACAGTCTCACCACTCCTTTCTCCACCACTTCTTTAAACTTGGATCGAGTCATTTTGGGCTCCTGAAGAAAACAAACAGAAATGAATAAATGAACGTTTGAAGGAGGAACTGAGCGCTCTGACTGGACGACACTCACAAAGGCGGGTACGGCCTCGGTCTCGTTGATGGCAGCTTTCATCATGGCCACGACGTGTTCGTTGGTGATCACTTCCTGTACGTCAAAGGTCAAATGTTTAAAATAATAAATCATAATATTCATCATCATAAAGCTGTGCTCTGATTGGATGAACTCACATGGATGATGTTTCTAACGTTCACCGTGGTCAGGTTGTGCTGTTTGGACTTAGTCTCCAGCGATTGGTCCAGCTGCCTGTCAATCTCCATCTCTACCCCTGCCTCGCTCTCTGAGGCCCCGCCCCTCTCCTCTTCCTCCACTGTCAACTTCCTCTTCCTCTTCCTCACCGCTCTCTTCCTTGCTGCCTTCACCTCCACCTGTCTGTCCTCTGATAGACAGACAGAGAGACAGAGAGAGATATAGAGACACAGACAGGCAGACAGAGAGAGAGACAGACAGACAGACATTAGTGCTGAACCTGAGACAGACCAGGACCTGGAGAGAACTCAAGAAGCCACACCCTCTACACAGTCACCATAAAGGAGTGTGTGTGTCTCTGCATCTGTGTGTGTGTGTGTCTCTGTGTGTGTGTCTCTGCGTCTGTGTGTCTGTGTGTGTGTGTCTCTGTGTGTGTGTCTGTTAATGTTGCACGTGTATCGATACTAAAAAGGTACCGCGGTACCTTTACGTTAAAAACGATAAGATTTTGCATATTTTTAGTATCGATACTTCATTAAAATAGCGCGATCAGAGCGCACTCACTGCTCCGCTCCCTGTCATGCTGCCTGCAGGCATTGACTGCAAGGGGGCGGGGCTACCCAGCGCTCACACAGGCAGCGCTCACTCACAGCAGTGATAGCAGCGGAGACATGCATCAAGGTCCGTGTACGTTTTGATAGTCTGTTTTACCGTTCAGTCGAAAAAACGACAATACGGAAATATCATGGTATTCTCGTTTTTCGTTTCAAACCAAAAACGGAAATGGGGGTCCGTGTACGGTCCCCACTGACATACAGAGACCCGTCTGCGAAACTTGTTTCAAAGCCACACAGACAAAGGGAGGCAACACGTCTAACATGGCAAAGCACCTTAACGACAGACACCCCCAACTATTCAAAGCAAATGTGATTATAAACATGAACACCCCCGAGCTCACCCATATACAGCTAACACGAGTAGCCTTAGCCTAGTTTGAGGACAAGCCTGTATGATCATGAGGTCACAATGCACATGAAACTAAATGAAACACAATTGATGCAGAATGGCTCCATGCTGGTGGAGCCTGAGGGTGGATCTTGAGCTAATTCTTTTTATTTTTAGTTAAGGAAAAATAATTATTCCATGAATTAAGATAAAATATGAAGTGAAAATATCAAACTCACTATGCAAGTAAATGAAGCATTGTTTACCCACCCACTCCCACAGACAGACAGACAGATGCCAGCAGAGTCAGCAGCAACACAGAGACAGAGTTCCCTTCAGCTGTGTTTGAAAGCCAGCGGAAATATGAGAGAGGCTCAAAAGATGCGAAGAGGTTAAACATTAATATTAATGCCATTTGTTAAGTGTTCAAAAAGCTGGGCAGGAACAAGCTGGTAAGAAAGGGAACCGTACAGATGTTTTATTTATTAGTATTATAGATAAATATACCAGTATCGTATCGTATTTCAGCAGACCGGGGTGGTGGTTCCCATTTTCAAAAAGGGGGACCGGAGAGTGTGCTCGAATTACCGGGGTATCACACTACTCAGCCTCCCGGGGAAGGCTTATGCCAGGGTGCTGGAAAGGAGGTTCTGACCGTTTGTCGAACCTCAGATTCAAGAAGAGCAATGCGGATTCCGTCCCGGCCGTGGAACAGTGGACCAGCTCTTTACCCCCGCAAGACTACTGGAGGGGTTCTGGGAGTTTGCCCAACCAGTCTACATGTGCTTTGTGGACTTGGAGAAGGCTTTCGACCGGGTCCCTCGGGGGTTCTTGTGGGGGGAAGCTGCGGGAGTATGGGGTGCCGGACCCATTACAACGGGCGATCCGGTCTCTGTCTCGGATCATGACCTCCAGCATTCACTGGGGCGGTTTGCAGCCGAGTGTGAAGCGGCGGGGATGAGAGTTAGCACCCCCAAATCTGAGGCCATGATGCTTGTCAAGTCAAACAGGGGTTTTCTTTTATGTAGAGAGAAACAATATAGATAACGGAAAGGAATTTAAACTAATGGTAAATAAAATAATAAATGAAGCCGTTAGTAAAGGGATTGATACTGACTGTGTGAGTGTTCGGAGGGAAAGCAGGGCGGAACCAATCTGCCTGGAGGTATATAACCAGAGACGCAGTAACACACAGGTTCGCAGAAAATACGGTCCGAAAATTGGACAAGGAAGTACCGTCGAGATCGTATCGTGTGGAGATCTGCGGCCGTCACTGCATGACTGACGAGTCGGAAAGGTCTGGAGAGGCAGCCGGTAAGGGAGCTGACACTGCACAAATAACTGAGACTTTGAAGCTGATGTGAAGAGAACTGCCGACCAGTTTTTTAGCATTAGCATTAGCATCACGCCACAGCGATCTTCACAGCTGCATACACAGATAACCCTTTGTTTGGAATGCTGTTGTTTAATGATTGACTGCCCACAAATGTGTTTTATCTGGTTGCGGTAACTTGTAATAAGAGGTTAAATTATTCACTGATGGGATTGTAAATATACATGATATAACATTAACTGTAGTTATTGATATCAAGGCATTTTTAGATTATAGGATTTGACACTGGTGCTTTATTTAATCAAGCTATCATGAAAGCTTTGCCTGTGTAAATTAATTTGTGTATTTAATATGGGTTCTGTTTCTTTTCTATTTAAAGGTTTTTTACCTGATTGACTGAATGAACTGAGCAGTGCTAACAGTGCTAAAAGTGCTAAAGCCAAAAGGCTAGAGGTGCTAAGCTAACTGAACTAAGTGGCTAACTGAACTGAGTGGCGTGCTGAACTGAACTGAACTGAACCTACCAAAAATAAAGGGAGGAAAAAGAAAAAGTTGTTTGGTTTCTGAGTGGAATCCAGTTGGGACCCTTCAGGTGGACTCGATCCTTTTCAAGTGGGGAAAATGCAGACGTTAAGAACTTAACTTAACAGTAAAAAACGGGGAACTTGACAATGCTCTGCCGGAAACCGGTGGATTGCTCCCTCCAGGTGGGGACGGAGTGCCTACCTCAAGCGAAGGAGTTCAAGTATCTCGGGGTCTTGTTCACGAGTGAGGGTAAGATGGAGCGGGAGATCGACAGGCGGATCGGTGCGGCTGCAGCAGTAAAGCAGGCGCTGCACCGGACCGTCTTGGTGAAGAGGGAGCTGACCCAGAAGGCAAAGCTCTCAATTTACCACTCGGTCTACGTTCCTACCCTCACCTATGGTCACGAACTCTGGGTCGTGACCGAAAGGACAAGGTCGCGGCTACAAGCGGCCGAAATGAGCTTCCTCCGTAGGGTGGCCGGGCTCAGCCTTAGAGATAGGGTAAGGAGCTCGGTCATCAGGAGGGAGCTTGGAGTCGAGCCGCTACTCCTTCGCGTCGAAAGGAGTCAGCTGAGGTGGTTCAGCATCTAATTAGGATGCCTCCTGGACGCCTCCCACTGGAGGTTTTCCAGGCACGTCCAACTGGGAAGAGACCCCGGGGAAGACCCAGAACACGCTGGAGGGATTACATCTCCCAGCTGGCCTGGGAACGCCTCGGGATCCCCCAGAATGAGCTGGAACATGTTGCCGGTGAGAGGGAGGTCTGGGTCAGCCTGCTTGGCCTGTTGCCACCACGACCCGACCCCGGATAAGCGGAGGAAAATGGATGGATCGTATCGTATCGTATTTGTGGTATTGTATCGAATTCTGGTATCGTAAGTATCGGGTATCGTGATACTTATGGCAGATATCGTATCAAAGTCATAATTTTGGTATCGTGACAACCCTAGTGTGCGTCTGTCTGTCTGTCTGTGTGTCTGTGTGTGTGTGTCTGTCTCTGTGTGTGTGTCTGTCTCTGTGTGTGTGTGTGTTACCCATGGTGATGATGAGACTTGAGTCGGTTGTATCTTCCTCCACCAGCAGGTACCCCCCCCCCCTCCTCCTCCTCCTGAGCTCCGCTTCCTCCAGGAGCCGGAGGATGCAGCAAAGCATCATGGGAGCTGAGCTGTGGACTGCAGCGTGGTGGTCTGAGGGTCCTGGTCCTGCTGGGTCCTGGTCTGGATGTGTTCAGTTTGAGGCATTTGAGGACGACGCTCATTGTGGAGAAACATGACCTCTGACCTGTCAAACAATGAGGTCATCATGTCGTTAACATGACTCAGCTGTTCATCATCATCATCACCACCTTCATCATGTGAGATCAGTCCCATCCTCTACTGTTTCTACCTCCATGAAGCTGTTGTTACAAAGATCAACCGTCCAACAGTCTGTAAAAGCCTAAATGTGCCGAGTCATCAAAGTGAGTGATCGTCACAGAGGACGTCGTCACAGAGAGGACGTCGTCACAGAGAGGACATAGTCAGAGATAAATGTTTATAAATGTGAACGTAGCAGAAAATGTGTTTATAAATATTTATACATGTAAACGTGGACTCAGACCAGCTGGACGTTCTCTCAGTAGAACATGTTCTGCTTTTAAATACAGAGGTTTAATAAACTTATAGACAAAATGTATTTCATGTTATTAGCAGAACATTCTCTTTATCACAGTTTCTCCAGCACTGAGACTTTAATCTTCTTTTATATTTACAAATCATTTGTGGGATCAAGATATATCTCATATTTATAGTTCAGTGAAACATGTTTCCATTCTTCATCTGTTATGTGTTCCCAACTCTTCTTCTCTATAGACAGCCCGAGACAATGTTCCACCAGCCACCACTGGCTAACAGTTAGCTTGTGTTAGCTAACAGTTAGCTTCAGTTAGCTTGTGTTAGCTAACAGTTAGCTCCTCACCTGGTTGAGTGCTCTCCTCCAGCTAGCGTGCTAACGCTTAACTAGCCGGCTAGTTTAGCGACCGCTAGCATCACAACAGACAGACTACAGGAGCCGGTAGTATATATATATATATATATATATATATACACACACTACATATATATATATATATCGTAGTTAGCCGGTGTCCCCTTCCGGTCCAACCCCGCTCTAGCGGTCCGGTACCGGTCGCTTTAATCCAGTTTACTGGCAAAGTTCCGTCACGAGCAGCAGAAACACTTTTACCGCCACAACAACGACGCGCTTCTGCGAAAGCTACACTTCCGGCTGTGCGTCACTACGTAACGGTGACGTCTTCTTTGAGGTTTATTGGCGGTTGGCCAACAATGAATTGGTTCATTACCGCCACCTGCTCGTCTGGAGTGTGGACCAGGATGTCTGGTACTTATATAGACAAAATAACTAAATTTAAAGTAAAATTGTATTCAATTTCGTTTTAAACCAAAAAGCTGTTTTTCAGTTTTTGTTTCTGAATCCAAAAACTAGAAAACGAGAGAACCAAACTTAAATAAAGCAGATTCTGTTTTGTTATCAATCCCGTTTTTGTTTTTTCTTTAAAAAGACGCAGAGCAGACATGAGACCCGGAAATAAGAATATTTCAAAATAAAAGTGAAGGCAATAGAACGAGCGTATAGAATAAATTATTATTTAGTCTGATGTAAACACATACCAGACAAATAAATATTAATACATATTAATACATATAAAAATAAATAATGCAGAATAGTTTGTATAGACTCTCTCTAGTCTCTCTACAGACTCTCTCGTCTCTCTCTACACAGACTAGTCTCTCTCTACACAGACTAGTCTCTCTCTACACAGACTAGTCTCTCTCTACACAGACTAGTCTCTCTCTACACAGACTAGTCTCTCTCTACACAGTCTCTCTCTACACAGACTAGTCTCTCTCTACACAGACTAGTCTCTCTACAGACTCTCGTCTCTCTCTTCAGACTCTCGTCTCTCTCTTCAGACTCTCTACAGACTCTAGTCTAAAGTGAACATTTGCTGCACCAATAACCGTTTAAGAGAAAATCTGATTTTATTCATAGAACAATAAAAATAGTCTCAAACAAAGAAATATTACAATAAATCACTTCTATATTTACGTAATCAAAGTGTAAATAAAAGTAGTGAACTTGACTAAAAGTCCCTCAGACAGCTGATTCAGTGTGTCATGTGATGTCAGATGGGGCGTGGCCTCCTCCGGAGCTCTTCATCTTCATCTTCCTCACCTTCAATAAATAAAACAAACGTATTATTTTATATTGTGCTCTTCTTCTATCGTTTCTTCTTCTACTGTTTCTACCAACTAATGAAGAAGAAAGAGAAGAGACAAGATGTCAGTTTACATCCATTTATATGAATTCCCTGTCTAATCATAAATATTATTACTTAATTATAATAAACAATAATATTAAACAATAATAACACATTACCTGCAGGCCAAGAGCTTTAACGGGATGCAGACAAATCCGGTACCTGTCGGGACCAGCACCAGGACCAGTGTCCACCAGGTCCTGTGGGTCGGTAACAGTAACGGTCACCGGTTTGTTCCGGTGAAACAGGGATTCCCTCCGGCGGCTGCAGGGGCTCTGAGCCAGAGCGGCACAGAACCCGTAGGACGTGGTCTTCTTCTCCACGTGGACCAGAGACATGGCGGCACAGGTCCACGGGTCCGAGTCCACAGACTCTGACGGGGCGGAGTGGTGAGGACGAGGTCTGGTCTGAAGACGGCAGGAGGACTCGTCCTGGTCCTGGTCCAACAGCAGTCCGGTCAGGTCCGGAGAGCTCTGGTGGAGCCGTGGAGACAGGAAGAGTAGTGGACCACGAGACGGGATGATGAAGCTCGGGATCCGCTGAGGAGTCAGAACCCGACTCCGGAGAGACGATTTAACAGCCGACATGATGACAGGTGAACTAGAAAGACCTGAGAGGAGAGCATCAGTAACCACGCCCATACAGCCACGCCCATCTATATAACCACGCCCAGTATAGCACCGCCCACACATATGAAATATTAGACTATTTCTGCTGAGTGAAGGAGAGAAACCAGAGGTCCTTCATTTATGACGTTAAATATAAATATATATATATATTAAATCTATATTTATAAACAATGACTCTACGGTCCATGAAGGATCAGTTCTCCATCTGGAGTTCTTCTGACAGAGATATTGGACCTGCTAAGTTCATTCAGGTTTAGGACTCTGAGCCCCTTTTCTTAGCTCCGTTACACCCTGAATCCACCACAGAACTGGTTTAACGTCAAAAACTAATCTGGATCACTGGAGTACACTTACCCGAGTCTGGAGAAGGTCTCTGGTCTCTGGCCTGACTCAGTCTGCTGGTTTTCATCAGCAGCAGCAGGTGGATCCAATCACACTGATTAGTCTTGATCACAATCCAGACCTGGGCCCCGTTCCTCGTACGTGGTTCAACTAAGTCGATCAAATGTCCTATTAGCAGCCGAAATGAACCCGATGATTGACATCAGGCTATCTGGTTTCTCCAAGGCTGATCCGCTCAAACAGTCTCGTTAATTGGAACCAGACGATCAGGATAATTGCGCGTGCCGTCCTACTTCAAAAGGGGGAAGCGTCGATCACCGAAACCATGATTTTCTAACAGTACAATGTTAAATAAAGTCAAAGAAAGAGCCTCTTTTTACTCCGCTGACGAGCAGGAGATGATCATGAACGCATATGAGGAATTCAAGACCATAATCACGCCCTAAAATCTAACACCTCCACCGCTGCGAGGGCTAGACAAGAAGCACGCAAAATATCACAGACACGTTAAATGCGTAAGTGTTGTAAATGTATCGGCTCATTTTAATGCCTCATCACCCCAATCAATCAGATGGTATGTCTTTAAATGAGCTGCTGGCAGTAGGCTTCATGAATGCATCATCCAATGAGATCTATAGCGACAATAATGATCTCAACTCTTTCAGAATAAGATAAAAACAAGCCCAAAGAGTATCTAACTGATCCTCATTAATATGAGGATATATGTACTGTATGCCCTCATGTATCATGTACTATATATGTGTATATACATGTATGTGTAGATTACCATATAGAACTAGCAGTTTGAATATGTGTGTGTGAATCTGTGTGTGGGCGGATCAGTGTGTGTGTGTGTGTGTTATTCATCATCAGACATTCAATCAACTGAAGCAGTGAAGATAAATAGTGTGATTCTCTCTGTTCTTATCATGAGTCCACCTTCATCATGTTCTACAGTAATGATATGCTGGTGTACTAATAACACTGTCATATCATTATGAGTGCTTTAACCCTCATGTATGCAACGCAGCCATCAAGAGGACATGGGAGCAAGTAAACACTAACACACACACATTACTCAGAATGCTGAGTCAGTACAATATGTGCCATGGTGATGTAATGAACACATCCATAAGTTTATTAAGCGCCAAATAAACTTAACCAACAGCACGGCATGCAGCGGCTTTCCCCATGTTCTCCGCATCGCCGACACTGAACAACAATGTACCACTCGCAGAACAGCTCAAGGCTGCATCCAGTGTGTGAGAGTCAATGCTCGGCTGCAGCGTGTGGTGTTCAATGTATGCTCCAGAAGGTCTGTAAATAAATGACTCCTTGTGGGCAGAATGGATAGCGCTCGTATAGGAAGTCATCATGATGTGATAACGGATCTTGGCGATGTGGAAGAACTCTCTCCCTATAAAACGCTACTCTAACTAATATCCTCCTTCATCAGTGGATCTCTGAGGAAGGGAGCTGTACATTAATGCAATAGAGGCTTCTTAGTTTGCTCAGCTGGTTTAATGGATCACCGTGTCTCACTTTACATGCATTTCCAGAACTCCCGTATAACCCCCGGTAGATGCGCAAGCGCATTAGACTACCGTATATGACAGGAGCTGCCATTTTTTCCGGGGGAGTGGCAGCTTATCCAGCTACCTTCAGTTAGCCTGCGCTGGAGCAGGTTCAAGTTTATGGATGTGTTGCCATGGTGATTTTGCCAAACTTGCTTCGTGGAACCGAAAAGCCTGATCTACGTCATCTTATCCTGAAAAGTATCCGGCTAACTCAGTTAGCCACGTACGAGGAACGGGGCCCAGGTCCTCATGCGAGAACATGAACATCTTAAAGTATCTTAAAGTGAAACATTAATGTTTAACGTCTTTTCATAATTCATATTAATGTTCTCATACTTGTACTCTTTAAAAATACTTTGTTAGCACAAAAATGCATCATTAAAATACTAGTGAATAGTTTTACCATTCTAGTACGCTACAATATGTGCAGTTCTACCACATTGATAATAAAGATAATGATAATAATAAAAATAATAAAGATAATCATAATAATAAAGATAATAATAATAGATGATAAAGATAATAATAATAAATATAATAAAAAAATAATAATAAAGATAATAACAATAAAGATAATAATAATAACAAAGATAATGATAAAGACAATAATGATAATAAAGATAATAATGACGATAGAGATAATAACAATGATAATGATGATAATGATAATAATAAAGATAATAATAATAATGATAATAAAGATAATAATAATGACGATAATAGAGATAATAACAATGATGATAATGATAATAAAGATAGTAATAATGATAATATTTTAATAATGATGATAATGATAATAATAATAAAGATAATAATAATGATAATATTTTAATAATGATGAAGATAATAATAATAAACTGATCGACAAACCAAACTCCATTTGATTTTTTTATGTTTTTCACATCGACACTGATAAAATGTAACAAATGATGAACAGACGAGGAGATTTTACTGCAGCGGGACAGACAGGAAGGAGCTGCTCAAAACAGCAGGAAGTCCAGATCCTCCACAATAAGAGTCCAAAGCCCCCCTCCCCCTCCCCCTCCAAAAAAAGAGAAAATACAAAAAGGGGGGTCAGAAGTACCCACAAACCACCACACTCATCTTCTTCATCGTATTTCATCATCATGTTGTTAAAATCAGTCTGCTGGTTTCCTCCTCCAAGTGCATCATGGGAGAAGCGCCACATAGAAGCCACACGGTCTCCTCCGTGGAAACAGCATCAGTCTCATGGTGTCCGATGCCCCGCCCCTCCCATGGCGGTCAGTGCGTGTTGTCGGGAGGGGGCGGGGCCTTTCTCGGGTTCGCTGACAGTCCGGCGTCTGATTGGTCCAAGCGTCCGTCAGTCGCTGTCCGAGCCGACGGCCGATGAGCCTTTCCTCTTCCTCTTGGGGGCTTTGGGCTTCGAGTCCTCCTCCTCCTGAAACACAGAACACACTGTTGTTGTCATCTAACCCCAAAGCCACGTCAGACCGGGTCAGACCAGGACCCGGGTGGGTCGTGTATACGTACCGAGGCGCTGCTGGAGCCACTCTCCTCCTCGTTGGTGGGAGGCGCTGCTCCTTTCCGGGAGCGAGGAGAGGAGGCGGGAGCTTTACGCCGAGACTTGGGAGGCTTCGACTGAGAGTCCTCGTACTCCTCCGCCAGAGCAAACAGGTCGCTGAACCTGCAGGAAGTGATGTCATCAGCACCGGGTGTGATGTCATTCGCCCGTGTGTGTGTGTGTGTGTGTGTGTACCTCATCTTGTGTGCTTCGTCACAGCTGGCCTGAACGTGCTGCAGAGCCTGAAGGATCGGAGTCTGAGTGAAGACTGACAACACGAACACAATCAATCACTGATCAATAACCAATTAGTGAGAGTGTGAGTTCAAGTGTGTGAGAGTGTGTGTGAGTTCAAGTGTGTGAGTGAGTGAGTGAGTGTGTCAGAGTGAGTGTGTGAGTGAGTGTGAGAGTGAGTGTGAGAGAGTGTGTGTGAGTTCAAGTGTGTGAGAGAGTGTGTGAGTGAGTGTGTGAGAGAGTGAGTGAGTGTGAGAGTGAGTGTGTGAGTGAGTGTGTGAGTGAGTGTGTGAGAGAGTGAGTGAGTGTGAGAGTGAGTGTGTGAGAGTGAGTGTGTGAGTGAGTGAGTGAGTGTGTGTGAGTGAGTGTGTGAGAGAGTGTGTGTGTGAGTGAGTGAGTGAGTGTGAGTGAGTGAGTGAGTGAGTGAGTGAGAGAGTGTGTGTGAGTGAGTGTGAGAGAGTGTGAGAGTGAGTGTGTGAGAGAGTGTGAGAGTGAGTGTGTGAGAGAGTGTGTGTGTGAGTGAGTGAGTGAGTGTGAGTGAGTGAGTGAGTGAGTGAGTGAGTGAGAGAGTGTGTGTGAGTGAGTGTGAGAGAGTGTGAGAGTGAGTGTGTGAGAGAGTGTGAGAGTGAGTGTGTGAGAGAGTGTGTGAGAGAGTGTGTGTGAGTGAGTGTGTGTGAGTGAGTGTGTACTAACAGTTGTTCTTGGTGTTGCTCAGACTCAGTCTCAAGTTGTCCATGTGCTCCAGGATCTGTTCCAGGGTCAGCTGAGCCAGTTTACTGCTGGAGCTCCGGAGACTGGAGACAGAGAGACAGACAGGTTAGTCCCCCATGACACAGTGTCCTCGCAGAAGACGTTACGTCATTAAACAAACCAACTTAAAATAGTCTCCCTGTATGTCCTCACCTCTGTCTCTCTGTCCTCCCCTGTCTGTCTCACCCCTCTCTCTGTCTGTCTGTCTCACTTCTGTCTCTTGCAGGCTGGTTGTTGTTCTTGATCAGCTGGGTCTTGATATGTTCTCCTGTCTCTGTCTCACCTCTGTCTCCCTCTCCCTCTCACCCCTGTCTCTTGCGGAGGCTGGTTGTTGTTCTTGATCAGCTGGGTCTTGACGTGTTCTCCTTGTCTCTGTCTCACCTGTCTGTCTGTCCCCCCGTCTGTCTCACCTCCGTCTGTCTCACCTCTGTCTCTTGCGGGGCTGGTTGTTGTTCTTGATCAGCTGGGTCTTGATATGTTCTCCCAGCGTGTCGTCGTATTTGGAGGCCCAGTGTCTCAGGATGCTGGTGGTGAACTGGTCCTCATGGTGACACGGCCGACTCAGGACCATCTTTACCATCTCTTCACTGGGCCTGGGACAGACAGAGAGGTTAACAGACAGACAGACATTAACAGACACATCAACAGACATATTAACAGACACATTAACAGAGAGAATGACAAACGCATCAACAGACACATCAACAGACAGACACATTAACAGAGAGATTAACAGACAGACATATTAACATAAATATTCATACTTTTCTCTGCGGAGCTGCAGCAGCAGACAGGATAAGGCCTCTGGATGTTCTGCAGACAGAAGAGAACATCTGTGAGTAAAGTGTCCCATCAGACCGGAGGACAGACAAACGTCTCCTGGTCACCTTTATATTTGAGGTGTTGCAGGATGGGGATGATGGTCTCCAGAGGGACGCTGTGGGCCAGGAACAGCTGCCAGGTACTGTACTGCTCAAAGGTCTCCCAGTCCAGAGACTGAACTGTTGAGACAGGAGGACACATGTAGACCCAGGAGGACACGTGAGGACACATGAAGACCCAGGAGGAAACGTGAGGACACATGAAGACCCAGGAGGAAACGTGAGGACACATGAAGACCCAGGAGGACATATGAGGACACGTGAAGACCCAGGAGGACATGTGAAGACCCAGGAGGACATGTGAAGACACAGGAGAACATGTGAAGACACAGGAGGACACACGAAGACCCAGGACACATGAAGACACATGAGGACACATGAAGACACGTGAGGACATGTGAAGACACGTGAGGACATGTGAAGACACGAGGACACATGAAGACACGTGAGGACACATGAAGACACATGAAGACACATGAAGACACATGTGTCCTCTGCAGTAAGATAATGTGTGTGTGTGTGTCTCACTGAGGATGTTGAGGACAGAGTCTTTCCTGAACATCACCAGGTTCCCCATCATCACGTGACACATCAGCTCCTGTAACTATAGAGTTTACATCCTGGTTACTGAACAGGTGATCCGGGTCATGAAGGTCTGAATCAGGTCTTTGGTCGCAGACTCACTCACCTGTGTGGAGTCGATGACGGCCACGATCATGTTGAGCAGCTCACCGCTCCTCAACGTCTCATCTGGGAACTGAAGGGACACGTTCACAAGACCCGAGACCTCAAGAGACCTCGAGAGACCCCAGGAGACCTGGAAGAGACCTCGAGAGACCTCAGAAGACCTCGAAAGACCTCAGGAGATCTCAGGAGACCTCAACAGACCTTGGGAGACCTCGAGGGACCTCAAGGGACCTCAGGAGACCTCGAAAGACCTCAGGAGACCTTGACACAAGATGGTATACGTACCTCAGAATATATAGAGGGCGTTAGGTAGCAGAGCAGTCGGACGTCGTCCTCTTGACACGCCTTCATGTCCATCATCAGACAGGTGTGCAGATCACCGAGAGCCGTCGCCTGAGCAAAGGACTCGTACAGCATCATCTTACCGTTGGCTGCTTTACTGCTCACACACACACACACACACACACACACACACACACACATTAAACATCATGTTTCTCATCATGGTAGCACTAGGAAGTCGCTAGTTAGCTAGCCTGCTAACTCCACAAAAATAAGCCATACACAGTTGCGACTCGTCTGTTGATAGCAGTGATCTTTCCTTGGTGAAGCATTAAGTTGTTAACTCTTCGTATCGTTGCTACTCTGCTCCTTTTAGTCCTTACTGTCCTCGTGTACTTCTATGGACGACCCCTTCATATTGGGACACACCCCGGGTCTCACCTGGCTTTGAGGTAGTACAGCAGGTGATACCCGATCTTGGGTTGTTTCTGGTAGAATTCAGCCAACATGTCGAGCAGCACGGAGAATCCACTGTTATCCTCCTGCATGGTGACCAGGTTCCTGAAGACCAGGCAGACGGGTTTGGACACCGACTCCTCCAGGGACCTGAGAGACAGACAGGTAATCAGAGAGACAGACAGACAGACGGGTTCTTAAAGTTATTAGACCTTTTATCCCTCCAAACATATGTTGCTATCAGCATGTCATGTTTGTTGTTTTCGACTCTTCGTGGTGGTTTAAAATGGGCCTCTTCGTGGTGGTTTAAAATGGGCCTCTTCGTGGTGGTTTAAAATGGGCCTCTTCGTGGTGGTTTTTGGGCCTCTTCGTGGTAGTTTAAAATGGGCCTCTTCGTGGTGGTTTTCGAGATAGTTTGTGAGTGAAGGACTTTTTGTGACTTCTTTAGGACTAACACTAACCCTTTAATCCCGATGAAATATGGATATTCCTGAATGTATTTTAGTCTCTAGATACCTATAATCAATGAAATGTTAACAGTCTTACTCCTCAGTGATCTCGTCTGGCAGGACGTCTCCTCTGAAGTGATCTTTAAACAGTTCAGCCAGACAAGAAGCCAGACCAGACATCTGCTCCGAGTCAAAGTCCTCCTGCAACACCGCACAGAGAGTAAGACACAGTAGAACATAGTAAAACAAGGCAGTACATAGTAGAACACAGCAGTACACAGTAGAACACAGTAGAACATAGTAAAACACAGTAGAACATAGTAAAACACAGTAGAAAATAGTAGTACACAGACTGATCTAACAACTCACCTCCAGGATCAGATCCACGATTTCCTGCATCACTTCACACTGAGTCTCTGTGTCACTGAGGAGACATAATCAATAAGTATTACTGATCAATAAACACTGAGGAGACATAATCAATAAGTATTACTGATCAATAAATGATCACCTGGTCTTCTGCAGCTGCTGGACTTTCTCCTTCATGGTGTCGTCTAATTGGTCGATCCACGGTGTGACGTCAGCAGGCTCCTCCACCACGGCTTCTTTGATTGGATGAAACCTGAACTCCCTCTTCTTGCCTGCACAGTGATTGGTCGAGAGACGGTCAGATAGCATTCAGCTGCAGACTCACTAGTTGTACTGGTTACAGTGGCTATAGTGGTTACAGTGGCTATAGTGGTTACAGTGGTTATACTGGTTACAGTGGTTGTACTGGTTACAGTGGTTGTACTGGTGACAGTGGTTGTACTGGTTACAGTGGCTATAGTGGTTACAGTGGCTATAGTGGTTACAGTGGTTATACTGGTTACAGTGGTTGTACTGGTGACAGTGGTTGTACTGTTGACAGTGGTTGTACTGGTTACAGTGGTTGATTAAAAGTAAACCAGTCTAAACTGGTTCTTCACCTTTGTTGTGGACCTCCTCCTCATCATCGCTGAAGGCCGCCTCTGTGTTGTCATAGCAACCGTCCTCCTTGTCCAACACATTGTTGTCCATCTCTAAGGAAGTGGACTCCTCCATCTTAACTAGAGGACACACACACACAAAACCTGACAAACTCTGATTCTGACATTCTACATCCAGCAAGACTGGATTCTGAAGGATCAACACTTTAAAGATCAGATCTATAAAACCTCATAATCTGTCTGTGTGTGTGTCTCTGTGTGTGGTACCTTCAGTCGGGGGGGAGGGCGAGCTGCAGAACTCAGGGAATCTCTCTCTGAGCATCGATCGAAGCTCTCGGTCCAACTTTGGATTATCAAAGAGTGGAGCGAGGTGACTGAGAGACAGAGAGGCTGATCAATAATCAATAATCAATAGGTGGTGGACTGACTGTGTGTGTGTGTGTGTGTGTTTCTTACGCCAGCACTCTCTTCTCCATGATGAAGGTGAGCGAGTTGAAGACGCCCTGACGGACCTGAGACTCCAATGGAGGGAAGAAGTGAGGAATGATCTGAGGAGAGATGATCGATTTAGTGTGTGTGTCTGTGTGTTTGAGTGTCTGTGTGTCCATGTGTTTGATTGTGTGTGTGTCTGTGTTACCCTGCACATG
The DNA here is from genome assembly GCF_050575085.1 of Anarhichas minor. NCBI lineage: Eukaryota > Metazoa > Chordata > Actinopteri > Perciformes > Anarhichadidae > Anarhichas > Anarhichas minor. The sequence goes on along the minus strand of NW_027466499.1, from coordinate 314,407 downwards.
AAGTCCAGCAGTGTAGCAGTGATGGCAGGATGAGGTTTCATGGAGTGATGCATCACCAAGATGGCTGGTTCTGACACAAAAGAACCAAACACAACAAGAGTCACTAACTTTACTAGTTATATGTTAATAATATAGGACTGGTTTATAGTCAGGGCCGGCTCAGGTTTATATTAGTTAGAATCGTTAACCCTCATTAGTTAGTATTGGTAACCATCATTAGTTAGTATTGGTAACCCTCATTAGTTAGTATTGGTAACCATCATTAGTTAGTATTGGTAACCCTCATTAGTTAGTATTGGTAACCATCATTTGTTAGTATCGGTAACCATCATTAGTTAGTATCGGTAACCCTCATTAGTTAGTATCGGTAACCCTCATTAGTTAGTATCGGTAACCCTCATTAGTTAGTATCGGTAACCCTCATTTGTTAGTATTGGTAACCCTCAGTTAGTATTGGTAACCATAATTTGTTAGTATCGGTAACCATCATTTGTTAGTATTGGTAACCCTCATTAGTTAGTATTGGTAACCATCATTAGTTAGTATTGGTAACCATCATTTGTTAGTATTGGTAACCATAATTTGTTAGTATTGGTAACCCTCATTAGTTAGTATTGGTAACCATCATTTGTTAGTATTGGTAACCATCATTAGTTAGTATTGGTAAGCATAATTAGTTAGTATTGGTAACCCTCATTAGTTAGTATTGGTAACCATCATTTGTTAGTATTGGTAATCCTCATTTGTTAGTATTGGTAACCATCATTAGTTAGTATTGTAACCATCATTAGTTAGTATTGGTAACCCTCATTTGTTAGTATTGGTAACCCTCATTTGTTAGTATTGGTAGCCCTCATTTGTTAGTATTGGTAACTCTCATTTGTTAGTATTGGTAACCATCATTTGTTAGTATTGGTAACCATTATTTGTATTGGTAACTATCATGTGAGGGTTAGGTCAGAGTTGGTGAACACATTTTATCAAAGAGGGTCCTCACAAGTGTAGAAAGGTAAAAGTGTGTGTCACCTATGTTCATGATGCTGTCTTTCTCAGGATTGAAGAACAGCCAATCATAGAAGAGAGCCAGTTTGGCGTTGGAGGCGGCGACGTTTGACTGGAGAAATCGATCAATCGATTAGTTAGTTCTTGATTTTAAAAGATGATGAGCTTCAGATTGATGCCCCCTTACCGTGCAGGTGGTGAGCAGCCAGCCAATGATGGCCCAGCGCGGCAGGATGTCGGAGCTCAGCACCTCATTGGACGGGTGGACCACTCCACAGATGTAGCGAATCAGATCGCAGCGCAGTGATTGGCTCTCTGCTGTGGACAGGTACTGTCTCTGAAACCAGTCCTGATAGCGCTTCTGCTGCCCGAAACGCACCTGGACACAGGTAAGAAGTCAGTCATCCAGGTGTATGACTGGTGTGTACTGTTCATATACTGTGAGTGTACAGGGTGTATATATTGTATATACTGTGTGTATTTAGTGTATACTGTGTATATACTGTGTGTGTGAAGGTAAAGTTACCCTGGAGGTCATGAACAGCAGCTTGGTCTCCATGTCCGGTGTGAGACGACAGGCCAGAAACTTCCTGGAGGTGCGAGCGGTGAGCAGCTGGAGAACACCTGAGAAACACATCAGATTACAGGGGAGTGTTGGTAGTGTACTTTACCGGTGTACTGAGGATTGTGGGTAGTGTAGTTTACCAGTGAACTGAGAACTGAGGACTTGTGGACTGTGCAGCAGGTCCTTCCACACCAGCTCCATCTCTGGGATCCGAGCAACATTCTGCATCAGACGGACCAGATCTCTGCCGATGATCTGACACTCCATGAACTACACAGAGAGACGGGATCGTCATGGTAACCACCTGGGTAATCAATACACACACACTTCCTTCCTTACCTTCTCCCTCAGCATGGAGATGCAGTAGTCAACCTCTTTCTGACGCAGAATCAGGAGATTCGGAGCTCCGTGGTCGACGATAAGACGAAGGTACGTGTAGACTGACATCGCTATCAGCATCCCACTCTTCAACACCCACTCTCTAGAGACAGGAATATAGTCAGATATATACAGTACAGACCCTTCACGGTACAGACCCCTCACGGTTAGGGTTGGGTACCGAAACCCGGTGCCAATATGGCACCGGTTCCTATACGACCGGTATCTACCGTCCCGAAACGCAACGCAGATTTCGGTGCTTCCTTTCGGTGCCTGAGTCCAATGAAATACTTTTTTTACACTACTCTGATGACTCGTCCTGGCAGCAGTTAACGATAGCCTCGGTCCTCCTCGACCCCTCACGGTACAGACCCCTCACAGAACAAACCCTCACAATACAGACCCCTCACGGTACAGACCCCTCACAGAACAGACCCCTCACGGTACAGACCCCTCACGGTACAGACCCCTCACGGTACAGACTACTGCTGGGCGGTATGACCAAAAATTTGTATCACGGTATTTATTTTCCCTTGACTGTGTTTTTCTATACGTTTATAGAAGCTTACTCTACTGTCAGAAGTACATAGAATATAAAAACATGTTAATGTCATCATGTAGAAAGGCTTTGATTACTAGAGGGTGCTCGTTTGTTCCTATAATGTTGGGATAGCAGTTTGGCTGAAGTATAAGACGTACCTTGAATCCAGTGTTTTAATCATTGCTCTGAGTCGTTCTCGACTGTCTGTAGCGGGACCATGTCCTTGCATAGCTGGGTCGTTATTGCGTTTGTAATGTCGCTCCACCGCTTGCTCTTCTTGTCATATGCTGCCTCGAGCTAATGCCTCTTCAAGCGATGTCTGACCCTTTGGCTTCACTGTTTCACTCGCGCTAACGTTACCGGTCAACGACCTCGAATCCGACGGCCCGGCTCCTCTCTTGGGGACAGACTCTATCGGTGCATCTCCGGTCAGTCTTTGTTCATCCTGCATCGCTCCTTTCTGTTCTTTAATGTAACGTTACTGTAGCGACGGAGCCTCTCGCTGTTAGCAGACTGTTGTGCTAGCGGGCTAGCTAGCGAGCTGTACCCAGCATGCAGTTCGGCAGTGTAATTTTATAAATGTACAATTATTAGTGTTACAAATTGTTTATCTGTCACAAACTGTTGTGTCGTGGTGTTTTGTTGTTAAAGAGCGTTAGTTGTGGGTTATTAATTGTTGTTATAAAGTTATAACCATGACTAGGGTTCCCTCTCAATACACTCTACACAACTAGCTCCAACTGTAGTGCTCACAGCGGCCAACAATATATTCTGCTGCCTGTTGAAGAACAACAGAAATTGTTTCGGCTATGCACCGGTATGACGGTGTGTGAAAAATGAATATCATACGGGAACACTAGTACAGACCCTTCACAGTACAGACCCCTCACAGTACAGACCCTCTAGCTGCTTCACAGTACAGACCCCTCACAGTACAGACCCTCTAGCTGCTTCACAGTACAGAATACTTGCATGAAGTACTTTCAGAAACACATCACATGTACTTCAGTCTGACTAAACTTTGGTTAGAATAGATTTCAAAGTTAAACTTACTTTTGGTCTAACAGGATGTCAAGAACGTTCTCAGCCAACCAGAGGTTTTTGGTGGAAATATCTCCACCTGGATTTAAAACACACAATGAGAGAGTTACTTTGAGACGACAACATGTGGATGTGTGTATATATATATTAGTGCTGGGCAACGATTACAATATTTAGTCACGATTAATCCCGTTGTTATGCTCAAAGTTCAATAATGAATTTAAAAGTAGTGTATTGTGCACTTTTATTTTAAAGTGCTGCTATATGAACAAGAGGTCAACAACATTTGGTTTGTAAACACTTTAAACACATCAGGTTGTTGTTAGCAGCAGTGTTCTCTTCACACAGCAGCAGTTCTATCTCTTCACTATCTGTGCTCAGTGTGTGACTGTGTGTGAAACGTTCCACTGCTGTGCAACAGGAACATGTTTCAGCACGTTTCATCTATATGTGTGTGTTGTGTCTTCATGACAGTCAGAGCATGTGAATGCAGCTCTACTCTTCATCACTATGATGCTGTAACTCAGAGGTGATGAAGGTGACCCAGCTCTACTCTTCATCACTATGATGCTGTAACTCAGAGGTGATGATGGTGACCCAGCTCTACTCTTCATCACTATGATGCTGTAACTCAGAGGTGATGATGGTGACCCAGCGATGTCCAGTAGTCTCCAGTGAGAGCAGCAGCTGCTGCACGTTGTAACGCCGTCGCTTTAGTCGTCCTCTCCTTTAACACAACTCGTGTGTTCTTCTGGTGACGGTGCGTCTTGAGGCTCATACGTGACGTCATTCGTTGAGATCCTAAAGGTGCGTTCACACCAAACGCGACGTGAACGCACCTTGAGAACGTTCCTCAGACCGACATCTTCCACAACACTAACCTGCAGTTTGTCTCCACTCCTCTGTAGTATCTGTTAGCTTGTGTTGCTTTAGTTTATCTCTACTTCTCCCACACGCTGCATCAACGTAGTCTGAAGACTTCCTCCACTGTTTGTTTGGGTGATTTGCTGACATCAACGGTGTGTATTGCATTTTTAAAAAACTGCGTTAATGTGCGATAAAATAATTGTCGGCGTTAATTAATGAATGCGTTAACACGATAATAACACGTTAAGTTGCCCAGCACTAATATATATATATATATATATATATATATATATTAATATCTCTGACCTGCGATCTGTTTGAGCAGCGTCATGACGACACCATCAGCTCCCATCACTCCACTCTTCACCAGCTCTCTGACCAGCCACACCAGCTGAAACATCACTTCAGTTAACATCTGGAGCCGTTAAAGTTACAGGTCATTTAGACATAATCACCTGTATACCTGTGTGTATACCTGAATGTGTTTCTGTATACCTGTGTATAACTGAATGTGTACATGTGTACCTGTGTGTGTACCTGAATTTTTCTGTATACCTGTGTATACCTGAATGTGTACATGTATACCTGTGTGTGTACCTGAATGTGTTTCTGTATACCTGTGTATAACTGAATGTGTACATGTGTACCTGTGTGTGTACCTGAATGTTTCTGTATACCTGTGTATACCTGAATGTGTACATGTATACCTGTGTGTACCTGAATGTGTTTATGTATACCTGTGTGTATACCTGCATGTGTACATGTATACCTGTGTGTATACCTGAATGTGTTTCTGTATACTTGTGTGTGTACCTGAATGTGTTTCTGTATACCTGTGTGTATACCTGAATGTGTTTCTGTATACCCGTGTGTATACCTGACTGTGTTTCTGTATACCTGTATACCTGTGTATACCTGAATGTGTACCAGTATACCTGTGTGTATACCTGAATGTGTACCTGTATACCTGTGTATACCTGAATGTGTACCTGTATACCTGTGTGTATACCTGAATGTGTAGCTGTGTGCGTACCTGTATACCTGTGTGTATACATGTATACATGTGTGTATACCTGAATGTGTACCTGTATACCTATGTGTATACGTACCTGTATACCTGAATGTGTACCTGTATACCTGTGTGTATACGTACCTGTATACCTGTGTATACCTGAATGTGTACATGTGTGTATACCTGAATGTGTACCTGTGTGTATACCTGTGTGTATACCTGAATGTGTACATGTGTGTATACCTGAATGTGTACCTGTATACCTGTGTGTACACCTGCATTTGTTTACCTGTGTTCTGGGGACGTCCTGCAGCTTGAGGAACTTCTCCATCAGGATCTGGTTGATCTTCACCAGAACCACGTTCATCCCGTCTCTGTTGAGCAGTGTCAGGTCTCTGTAACACTGTCACAAACACAGAGTGATGTCACAGTGATGTCACACATTAACAATGATGAGGATGATGTGGTGGTGTCTCACCCTCTGGGCCTGGGTGGGCTCTGTGAGGACGAGAGAGAAGAGACCCAGACACACCTCCTCATGCTGCGTCTGCCCTTTACACACCTAGAGGACAGTATTAGTCACAGTGTTAGCAGCAGTACTAGCAGCAGTACTTGTAGTAGTACAGGGTACGTTTCTTACGTTAGCAGTGAGCGCGTCGTTGGCCTCTCTCTCTGAAAGCCCATTGGTCAACGACTGGACGATCCCAACACAACGCTCCAATCTCTGCAAACACAAATAAATAAATAAAAACAATGTTCATAAATGATTTCTACATGTCGTCATATATTTATCCTCCTTTTATCTGATCAAACGTCCTGCTGACAGTAAATACTTTATATATTTGATATAAAACTATAAACACTATAGAACTAACACCACAGGATGATATACTTGTGATGTATGAACACAGTACTTGCACACAAAGAGTTGAGTAGTTGTGATGTGTAAACACAGTACTTGCACACAAATAGTTGAGTAGTTGTGATGTGTAAACACAGTACTTGCACACAAAGAGTTGCGTAGTTGTGATGTGTAAACACAGTACTTGTACACAAAGAGTTGAGTAGTTGTGATGTATAAACACAGTACTTGTACACAAGGAGTTGAGTAGTTGTGATGTGTAAACACAGTACTTGTACACAAAGAGTTGAGTAGTTGTGATGTGTAAACACAGTACTTGTACACAAAGAGCTGAGTAGTTGTGATGTATAAACACAGTACTTGTACACAAGGAGTTGAGTAGTTGTGATGTGTAAACACAGTACTTGTACACAAAGAGTTGAGTAGTTGTGATGTATAAACACAGTACTTGTACACAAAGAGTTGAGTACTTGTGATGTATAAACACAGTACTTGTACACAAAGAGTTGAGTAGTTGTGATGTGTAAACACAGTACTTGCACACAAAGAGTTGAGTAGTTGTGATGTGTAAACACAGTACTTGCACACAAAGAGTTGAGTAGTTGTGATGTGTAAACACAGTACTTGCACACAAAGAGTTGAGTAGTTGTGATGTGTAAACACAGTACTTGTACACAAAGAGCTGAGTAGTTGTGATGTATAAACACAGTACTTGTACACAAAGAGTTGAATAGTTGTGATGTATAAACACAGTACTTGTACACAAAGAGTTGAGTAGTTGTGATGTATAAACACAGTACTTGTACACAAAGAGTTGAGTAGTTGTGATGTATAAACACAGTACTTGTACACAAAGAGTTGAGTAGTTGTGATGTATAAACACAGTACTTGTACACAAAGAGTTGAGTAGTTGTGATGTATAAACACAGTACTTGTACACAAAGAGTTGAGTAGTTGTGATGTATAAACACAGTACTTGTACACAAAGAGTTGAGTAGTTGTGATGTATAAACACAGTACTTGTACACAAAGAGTTGAATAGTTGTGATGTATAAACACAGTACTTGTACACAAAGAGTTGAGTAGTTGTGATGTATAAACACAGTACTTGTACACAAAGAGTTGAGTAGTTGTGATGTATAAACACAGTACTTGTACACAAAGAGTTGAGTAGTTGTGATGTATAAACACAGTACTTGTACACAAAGAGTTGAGTAGTTGTGATGTATAAACACAGTACTTGTACACAAAGAGTTGAGTAGTTGTGATGTATAAACACAGTACTTGTACTCAAAGAGCTGAGTAGTACACAGTACTTGTACGTGTAAACAAAGCTAGTACAGATATTTAAACTGCCAACATCTCTCTACTTCTGACATGTGAAACAGGAGCACTGCGCATGCGTATCTGTCACCTTTCGGGTCTCATCCATATGTTTACGTAGCATTATGCTAGGCTAACTGTCCGCGAGCAGAGTGTCATCACACACACGCGCGCGCGCGCACACACACACACACACAGACAGACAGACACAGTAACACCGTGTTTACACAGAACACCGCGAGGCGGTGCTATGCTAACTATGCATACACTAAGCATACTAACAGCCTAGTTAGCACAGCCATGCTAGCTATGCTAACTAGCCTGCTAGCCGTCCCGTAGGTCCATCCCGTCTCTTTGTACCCGCCACCAACTGCTCATGAACCCGCTCTAACCGGGTTTATCCCGGGTTACAGGCCCGTTAGCCCGGGTCAGCCTACCTCCTCCAGCTCGTCTTTAGCGTCCAGCTGAGTGGACACCACCAGCCGAGGCTGCGGCTTCGCCTTGGCCGTCTCCATCTCACTTCTGTCTCACTCTTCTGTCTCGCTCTCTCAGTCCCGCTCTGTCACACCGTCCAGCAGCTACGTGACGGTACATCCGTCACCGACAGTCTGCTGCCATCTGACCAATCAGCTCACAGAGTCCTCTGAGTGACGTCCGTGTGGCCCAATGACAGGAGAGGAAACCTACAGCCAATCCTTGGACGGCTGGTGTGAACCTGAACGCCATTTATAACTTGTTTACGACATTTAACAAGTAATACTTTAATATTTAATGTTCTGAAACTTCAGTAAAGGTACTAAGTAATACTTGTTCTAGAAGTATTCTGATACTTCAGTAAAGGTACTAAGTGATACTTGTTCTAGAAGTATTCTGATACTCCAGTAAAGGTGCTAATACCACAGTGTAGAAGTAGTCTGCATTATACATTCATACTTTATATAAACAGTTAGTTTATTCGTAAAGCATCATATTTTATAAACTTTATAAATTCCTCAGACTAATACACAACATATGGAAGATAAAGATTATAATAACTCATTTAAATATATATTGTCTTTGGTTTAAATGGAGCAGAAAACATCTCGATAAAATATAGTGTTAGTTAATCAATAATAAAGACACAGACAATAAAGCACAATAAACTTCAAATGATTTCTTTTTATAATCAAACGTTCGTCTGTTTCTGTTATTTCAAATCCTGAACTGTGATGTCAGAGGTTCACATCCAATCAGAGAAGGGGGGGGGGGGGGGGGAGTTTCCTCCTTCAGTCTGTGTCCTCTCCTTCAGTCTGTCGCCTCTCCTCCTTCAGTCTGTCTCCTCTCCTCCTTCAGTCTGTCTCCTCTCCTCCTTCAGTCTGTCTCCTCTCCTCCTTCAGTCTGTCTCCTCTCCTCCTTTAGTCTGTCTCCTCTCCTCTCCTTCGGTCTGTCTCTCCTCCTTCAGTCTGTGTCCTCCTCCTTCAGTCTGTCGCCTCTCCTTCAGTCTGTCGCCTCTCCTTCAGTCTGTCGCCTCTCCTTCGGTCTGTGTCCTCTCCTCCTTCAGTCTGTCTCCTCTCCTCCTTCAGTCTGTCTCCTCTCCTCCTTCAGTCTGTCTCCTCTCCTCCTTCAGTCTGTCTCCTCTCCTCCTTCAGTCTGTCTCCTCTCCTCCTTCAGTCTGTCTCCTCTCCTCCTTCAGTCTGTGTCCTCTCCTCCTTCAGTCTGTGTCCTCTCATTCAGTCTGTGTCCTCTCCTCCTTCAGTCTGTGTCCTCTCCTCCTTCAGTCTGTCTCCTCTCCTCCTTCAGTCTGTCTCCTCTCCTCCTTCAGTCTGTCTCCTCTCCTCCTTCAGTCTGTGTCCTCTCCTCCTTCAGTCTGTGTCCTCTCCTCCTTCAGTCTGTGTCCTCTCATTCAGTCTGTGTCCTCTCCTCCTTCAGTCTGTGTCCTCTCCTCCTTCAGTCTGTGTCCTCTCCTCCTTCAGTCTGTGTCCTCTCATTCAGTCTGTGTCCTCTCCTCCTTTAGTCTGTCTCCTCTCCTTCAGTCTGTCTCCTCTCCTTCAGTCTGTGTCCTCTCCTTCAGTCTGTGTCCTCTCCTCTCCTTCAGTCTGTGTCCTCTCCTCTCCTTCAGTCTGTGTCCTCTCCTCTCCTTCAGTCTGTGTCCTCTCCTCTCCTTCAGTCTGTGTCCTCTCCTCTCCTTCAGTCTGTGTCCTCTCCTCTCCTTCAGTCTGTGTCCTCTCCTCTCCTTCAGTCTGTGTCCTCTCCTCTCCTTCAGTCTGTCCTCTCCTCTCCTTCAGTCTGTCCTCTCCTCTCCTTCAGTCTGTCCTCTCCTCTCCTTCAGTCTGTCCTCTCCTCTCCTTCAGTCTGTGTCCTCTCCTCCTTCAGTCTGTGTCCTCTCCTCCTTCAGTCTGTGTCCTCTCCTCCTTCAGTCTGTGTCCTCTCCTCCTTCAGTCTGTGTCCTCTCCTCCTTCAGTCTGTGTCCTCTCCTCCTTCAGTCTGTGTCCTCTCCTCCTTTAGTCTGTGTCCTCTCCTCCTTCAGTCTGTGTCCTCTCCTCCTTCAGTCTGTGTCCTCTCCTCCTTCAGTCTGTGTCCTCTCCTCCTTTAGTCTGTGTCCTCTCCTCCTTTAGTCTGTGTCCTCTCCTCCTTCAGTCTGTGTCCTCTCCTCCTTTAGTCTGTGTCCTCTCCTCCTTCAGTCTGTGTCCTCTCCTCCTTTAGTCTGTGTCCTCTCCTCCTTTAGTCTGTGTCCTCTCCTCCTTCAGTCTGTCTCATCTCTTTTAGTCTGTGTCCTCTCCTCCTTCAGTCTGTCTCATCTCTTTCAGTCTCTGTCCTCTCCTCCTTTAGTCTGTCTCCTCCTCATCCTCTCCTTCAGTCTGTATCCTCCTCCTCTCTCCTCTCCTTGAGTCTGTGTCCTCTCCTCCTTCAGTCTGTCTCCTCCTCTCCTAGCAGCCAGAACGTCCTCATGCTTCCTTTTCCCTTCATCTCGATTTCTCCTCTGAACTCCAGCTGGAAGCAGTTGAACTCCTGAAGAACCTCACGGGTCGCCTCAGAGACGTGAATCCGCAGAGCTGGAGACACAAACAACAACAACATTCAACCAAAAACAACAACAACAACAACAAAACAAACGCAACAACATCATCAAACCAAACACAACAACAACATCAAAACAAACACAACACAACAAAACAAACAACAACATCAAAACAAACAACATCAACATCACAACTTCACAGTGACATCATCAAAACAATCACATCAACATCACAACAACAACAAACAGACAGAAAACACAAACAAAGTCAAAGTGTTTTTACAGAAACAGGACATGAAATATAACATATGATAACATGTGAAAACTATAAACAGTAAGTATTGTATTTTCATGTATTTTAGGCTGAGTTTAAGTTTATTTGTTTACTATACAAATATGGTCACTTCTGGTTTCGAAACAACGAAATGGCGACGGTTGGTGCCACAACCTTTGAGCTTCACTGTGGCTCTTAATAAACCTGTGGGTGACTTTCTATACAGTCTACTGTGATATGTGTGTATACGTGTGTGTGTGTGTGTGTGTGTGTGTGTGTGTGTGTGCGTGTTACCCTCTCCATTGGACTCCATGCGTGACGCTGTGTTGACGGTGTCTCCGAAAAGACAGTACCTGGGCATCTTCAGCCCGACCACACCTGCACACACTGGACCTACACACAAACACACACAGACACACACATGTTATTTATCATACTTTTAAAACATTATCACAGTAGAAGTATTCAGATCTACTAAAAGTATTAATACTACAATGTAAAAAAAGAGTCGTCAGGGTAGAAATGAAAGTCTGAGATTCATGTACTCAGTGAATAAAGGAGGACCCAGAACCAGACCCTGTGGTACCCCCCACAGGGGTAACATCTAACTGAAGAGCCTGTTTCTGTCTATGGTTTTTATGGTACATATGAATCATTATCACACACAGACGGACAGACTGACCGCTGTGGATGCCGATGCGTAGCCGCAGCTGCTGATTGGCTCGGTGTCGGATCCTGAAGCTCTTGACGGTGTCCAGCAGGGCGAGGCTCATCCGGGCCACCTCCCGCCCGTGGAGCTTCCCGTTCCTCACCGGCAGACCGGACACCACCATGTAGGCGTCACCGATGGTCTCCACCTGGGGGGGCAGCACCCCGTCCCAAAGGTGAGTCGTCACTTTAACACGTTTCAATGTGTAGCTCTTTATATGTATTCACAGACTAGACTATCTCTTTACATGCGTTCACATCTTATAACATAAATAATGAGACGGGCTGTGGATGTTTTACCTTGTAAACATCAAAGTTGTCGATGATGGCGTCAAAACAGGTGTAGAGGTCGTTTAACAAGGTCACGACCTGGAAGTAGAAAAACAAAAACACTTCCTATCATTCATATGCATGATAATCCAAGCTTCTCTGTGATTGGTTTACACAACTGGGTTAGTGCACGTGAGCGTGCACGGCTCTCCTATAGCTGAGAACGTCGTTGTGGAAACGTAGCACCCGCCCTCTGATTCCACCTTAAGTAAACACTGTTAGCTCTGTTAGCTCTGAGCCGCCGGCTCAGTGGTCACCATGTCGAGAGCCATTGAAAGGCAATAGAAATAATCCCCATCATGTACCGTATATAGCACCTATGAATGTAATCTGATACAATAACAAATTACCTGTTAAAGAAATGTAATTTGTAGCCTAATCCAAGTTTTCTCCTCCTCTGCACTCAGATTTCTCCTCCTCTGCACTCAGATTTCTCCTCCTCTGCACTCAGATTTCTCTGGGTTCTATTGACCTCTAATGATGTTTTACTGACCTCTAATGTTGTTCTACTGGGTTCTACTGACCTCTAATGTTATTCTCCTGGGTTCTACTGACCCCTAATGTTGTTCTCCTGGGTTCTACTGACCTCTAATTGTAACGGGTGTAGTTAGGACCCAGGAGCAGTACGACAACACCAGGACTGGTATGATTTAAGTTCTTTATTTTCAACACACGACAGGCAGAATATTCTCCGGAAGAATCAGCGACAGGATTCTCGTGGTCAAGGACAGAAAGGCTGAGCGAGTTACCAGGGCAGAGGCAAGGCGAGGTAGTCCAGAACAGGCAGGGTCGGCAACAGGGAATCAGTCCTTGGGTGAATGCGGGAAAGTTTAGCATGAATGCGGAGAACGATCTGGCAGTGAGTGTGTGTGAGGCAGGGGTTTAAATAGTGAAGAGGCAGAGTGAGCAGGTGAGAGTGATGAGCTGATGAGGCGAGTGTGACTGGCAGTGAAAGGTGGAAAAAGCTAGATAGAAGTGACAGAGGTGTGACACTAATGTTGTTCTCCTTGGTTCTACTGACCTCTAATGTTGTTCTACTGACCTCTAATGTTGTTCTCCTGGGTTCTACTGACCTCTAATGTTCTCCTGGGTTCTACTGACCTCTAATGTTCTCCTGGGTTCTATTGACCTCTAATGTTGTTCTACTGACCTCTAATGTTGTTCTCCTGGGTTCTACTGACCTCTAATGTTATCCTGGGTTCTACTGACCTCTAATGTTGTTCTCCTGGGTTCTACTGACCTCTAATGTTCTCCTGGGTTCTATTGACCTCTAATGTTGTTCTACTGACTTCTAATGTTATTCTCCTGGGTTCTACTGACCTCTAATGTTCTCCTGGGTTCTACTGACCTCTAATGTTCTCTTGGGTTCTACTGACCTGTAATGTTCTCTTGGGTTCTACTGACCTGCAGTGGTGTGCTCTCAGCCGACAAGGCGGTGAAGCCGATGATGTCACTGAAGTAAATGGTGACGGAGTCAAAAGCTTCGGCCTGAACCGTCTCACCTCGTTTCAACTGCTCCGCTACTGAGCTGAAACACAATAGTATTATGTAGTAGTACTGCAGTATATTTACTGTGGTAGTATCTGGTACAGCAGCAGTATTATGTAGTATTATGTAGTATACTTACTTAGGTAGTATCTGGTACAGTAGTAGTATTATGTAGTAGTATTATGTAGTATACTTACTGAGGTAGTATCTGGTACAGTAGTAGTATTATGTAGTAGTATTATGTAGTATACTTACTGAGGTAGTATCTGGTACAGTAGTAGTATTATGTAGTATACTTACTGAGGTAGTATCTGGTACAGTAGCAGTATTATGTAGTAGTATTATGTAGTATACTTACTGAGGTAGTATCTGGTACAGTAGTAGTACTGCAGTATACTTACTGAGGTAGTATCTGGTACAGTAGTAGTATTATGTAGTAGTATTATGTAGTATACTTACTGAGGTAGTATCTGGTACAGCAGTAGTATTATGTAGTAGTATTACTGTAGTATACTTACTGAGGTAGTATCTGGTACAGCAGTAGTATTATGTAGTATTATGTAGTATACTTACTGAGGTAGTATCTGGTACAGCAGCAGTATTATGTAGTAGTAGTACTGTAGTATACTTACTGAGGTAGTATCTGGTACAGCAGTAGTATTATGTAGTATTATGTAGTATACTTACTGAGGTAGTATCTGGTACAGCAGTAGTATTATGTAGTAGTATTACTGTAGTATACTTACTGAGGTAGTATCTGGTACAGCAGTAGTATTATGTAGTATTATGTAGTATACTTACTGAGGTAGTATCTGGTACAGCAGAGCCTCAGCCTTCCTCTTCTCCTCGTGATACGCCTGAGTTCTCTCCTCCACCAGCTCCTCCAGGTTGTTGGCGTACTGCTCCATACGAGACAGAAGGTTGTCCAGGATGTTTGACCCGTAACCCCTGAACAGACAGACAGGTGGACAGTGAAGGGAGACAGGATGAGAGACAGGAGGACAGACAGGAGTTAAAGAACTAAATTAAAATTCTAAATTTAGTTCATTTTACAGCAAATATTTTACCCCCTCACCTGTCTCATCTGTGCCCCCCTCAGCATCCCCCCCCCCCCCCTCACCTGTGCTGCTTTCTCAGCAGGATCTTGACGCTGTTGAAGTCCGGTCTCTCGTGGGGCCCTTCGCTCCAGCAGCGTTGCATCAGGACCCCCAGATCCTCACTGTGACTGTGGACGCAGAGGGAGGGACGGAGGGGGGGTGCACCGCCATGACGCACCGCCTCGACAATCTCTGAGGGCGGGGGGGACGGACAACGTCTTCGTATTTATACTTACTATTATTAAGAGGGTAAACACACACTGACCATAAATGAGGCCCCTGGTCTTTGTCCACAGAGGGTAAACACACACTGACCTTTGGGAGTCAGAGTGAGTGAGTCCAGGTGGAAGACTCCTCTCAGCAGAGCCACCTCCTGCAGGATGATACTGAAGCTGTAGACGTCTCCTCTCTGAGTCCCACAGGGGGGGGGGCAGTCTGTCCTCAGCAGCTCCGGAGCCGTCCACAGTTTACCTGCATAGGGGGGGTGAACGGAGGGTGGACAGGTGGACAGGTGGACGGGGACAAACTTAACTTCTCATTATCAAGTCAATTTAAATGTCTCTAGTGAATCTGTAGAGCAGTAAAAGTACAGCATTAACCTCTGAGATGAAGTACAACGACACAGATGTACTACAGTACTTGTATATTATCTTACGTGCGTAGCAGGCGTGCGTGTCCTCAGGACAGCTGCTGGTCCGGAGACTCTCCAGACCATAATCAGTGATCTTCAGGACGAAGCGACCGTCCACCACACAGTTAGAGGACTTCAGGTTACCGTGGGAGACTAGGACGCTGTTGTGGAGGAACAACATGCCCTGAAAACAACAACAACAACAACAACAACAAACATCACGTTACGTTCACACAACACGTTAAGGTTCAGAGGTCACTCTGAGGAGAATCTGTGATTTGGGGCAAAATAAATAAATAAATAAATAAATATAAATATATATATATATATACACATATAAATATATATATTAGTGCTGGGCAAGTTAACGCATTATTATCGCGTTAACGCATTAAGTAATTAATGCCGACAATTATTTTATTGCGCGTTAACGCAGTTTTTCTTTTTTTTTTATAAAGCGGACATTTTTAACACAAGAACCAGGCAGCGAGCGGTGAACAGCTGTTTGTGTGGCGTCTCTTCCTGTTTCCTTCACCTGCATTCCCCTGGGTCCTAAGTCCCTCCATGTACAGCTTCTTATCACCCTCTATGTACCAACGTACATTTATAACAAATACCACACATATTACGGTGATCAGCGTTGCATATGTGTCTGACCACAATACCAAAAAAAGCTAAAAATAAATGATTAATTTGAATTATTCTTTAGAGTTTTTAAAGTGTTTTTGTTTGTAATATGTATAATAAGCATCATTTAGTTATCACTACTGAGAATTTAACAAACATAAAAACATGACGTAGATAGGTTTGCAGTTTTCAAGGTGTATAAAATTGTAATCATTGCCCAGCACTAATATATATATTTAATCGCGATTAATCTCATTGTTTTGCGCAAAGTTTAATAATGAATTCAAAAGTAGTGTATTGTGCACTTTTATTTTAAAGTGCTGCTATATGAACAAAAGGTCAATAACATTTGGTTTAAACACTTTAAACACATCAGGTTCTTGTTAGCAGCAGTATTCTCTTTACACAGTAGCAGTTATAACACAGTTATAATGATTCTGATCATAGATATTCAGCCGGTGTTCACATCTTTATCTTCACGTGTGTAAGAGATGATATTTAAATATACACCTTGAAAACTGCAAACCTATCTACGTCATGTTTTTACATCATGTCGGTTCTTGTGTTAAAAATGTCGCTTAATAATAATTAAAAAACTGCGTTACCGCGCGATAAAATAATTGTCGGCGTTAATTAATGAATGCGTTAACGCGATTATAACGCGTTAACTTGCCCAGCACTATATATATATATATATATGTTTAACTGAGACGATGAAGATGATGAAGAGGAGGGAGGTTCTCTGAAGCCTCGCCCCCTGCTGCAGCCAAAGGCCGTTACCTTGACGATGTCATTGATGAGAGAGTATCTGAACATCCAGTCCAGAGTGATGCTGTCGCTCTCCATCAAGTCCTGGAACACACACACACACACACACACACACACACACACACACACACACACACACGCACACACACACACACACACACACACGCACACACACAGAGACACACACACACACACACACACACACACACACACACACACATACTGTCAGTTCAGTGTCATTATGATGTAGCTTCTTGTTGCGACTCATTCACTCAATCAAATTACAGCTGTGTGTGTGTGTGTGTATGTGTGTGTCTCAATGTGTGTGTGTGTGTGTCTGTGTAATGTGATTAAAGTGACACACAGCTGCTTCCACCTGAACAACAACAGGACTGATTTCTGCCGATGAGAATATATCTTTAGGTACATATATATATATGTATATATTATAAATATATAGTAATAATATATATTAGAAATATTATTTAAATAATGAATTGGATTAAATGGTGAAAGTGTCAAAGGGCTTTATGATGGGTTAGGGTTAGTTTTGTGTTATTAAGATCAGAAAATTAGAATATTGTGAAAAGGTTCAATATTGAAGAGACCTGGTGCCACACTCTAATCAGCTAATTAACTCAAAACACCTGCAAAGGCCTTTAAATGGTCTCTCAGTCTAGTTCTGTAGGCTACACAATCATGGGGAAGACTGCTGACTTGACAGTTGTCCAAAAGACGACCATTGACACCTTGCACAAGGAGGGCAAGACACAAAAGGTCATTGCAAAAGAGGCTGGCTGTTCACAGAGCTCTGTGTCCAAGCCCATTAATAGAGAGGCGACGGGAAGGAAAATATGTGGTAGAAGAAAGTGTACAAGCAATAGGGATAACCGCACCCTGGAGAGGATTGTGAAACAAAACCGATTCAAAAATGTGGGGGAGATTCAGAAAGAGTGGACTGCAGCTGGAGTCAGTGCTTCAAGAACCACTACGCACAGACGTATGCAAGACATGGGTTTCAGCTGTCGCATTCCTTGTGTCAAGCCACTCTTGAACAACAGACAGCGTCAGAAGCGTCTCGCCTGGGCTAAAGACAAAAAGGACTGGACTGCTGCTGAGTGGTCCAAAGTTATGTTCTCTGATGAAAGTCAATTTTGCATTTCCTTTGGAAATCAGGGTCCCAGAGTCTGGAGGAAGAGAGGAGAGACACACAATCCACGTTGCTTGAGGTCCAGTGTAAAGTTCCCACAGTCAGTGATGGTTTGGGGTGCCATGTCATCTGCTGGTGTTGGTCCACTGTGTTTTCTGAGGTCCAAGGTCAACGCAGCCGTATACCAGGAAGTTTTAGAGCACTTCATGCTTCCTGCTGCTGACCAACTTTATGGAGATGCAGATTTCATTTTCCAACAGGACTTGGCACCTGCACACAGTGCCAAAGCAACCAGTACCTGGTTTAAGGACCATGGTATCCCTGTTCTTAATTGGCCAGCAAACTCGCCTGACCTTAACCCCATAGAAAATCTATGGGGTATTGTGAAGAGGATGATGCGAAATGCCAGACCCAACAATGCAGAAGAGCTGAAGGCCACTATCAGAGCAACCTGGGCTCTCATAACACCTGAGCAGTGCCACAGACTGATCGACTCCATGCCACGCCGCATTGCTGCAGTAATTCAGGCAAAAGGAGCCCCAACTAAGTATTGAGTGCTGTACATGCTCATACTTTTCATGTTCATACTTTTCAGTTGGCCAAGATTTCTAAAAATCCTTTCTTTGTATTGGTCTTAAGTAATATTCAAATTTTCTGAGATACTGAATTTGGGATTTTCCTTAGTTGTCAGTTATAATCATCAAAATTAAAAGAAATAAACATTTGGAATATATCAGTCTGTGTGTAATGAATGAAGATAATAGACAAGTTTCACTTGGAATGGAATTAGTGAAATAAATCAACTTTTTGATGATATTCTAATTATATGACCAGCACCTGTATATTATATTTGTCGTTGTGTCTGACTGATCTCTGATCAGCTGCCGTCTACTAACAACTAACATTGAATTACTGTGATACTGAAGGAAACGTGATGATTCTTCTTTCTATGGTTTCTAAGTGGATTTATTGACGTTTATGATGATGATATATAGATATATATAGATCATACTCGGGTAAATATTTGATCCCCACCTCCCTCTGAAACGGTAATCCTATCTGAAAGATGCTTCAGCTGAATATCTGGTGTTGAACATCCAAACTAAGAGCACAAAATAACTCAAACCACCCGAGCAGCTCTTTGTTAAACTGACATTCTGAGATCTGGCAACAACCCAAAGCCCACACGTCCACAGATCCACACATTCACGCATCCACACATCCACAGGTCCACAGATCCACGCATCCACACATTCACCTACAGCTGGTTGACATGTGTTCTCATGTTGCTAGGTTACCATTCAGGGAGGTTGCTAAGTTACAGCGCTGACAAATAACTAGAGACAACATCTGATGAATGAAGGAATAAGGAATAAAGGGCTGACAGAGGGATATAATGAGGAATAAAGGGCTGACAGGGGGGTATAACGAGGAATAAAAGGCTGACAGAGGGGTATAACGAGGAATAAAGGGCTGACAAAGGGGTATAACGAGGAATAAAGGGCTGACAGAGGGATATAACGAGGAATAAA
This sequence comes from Anarhichas minor, assembly GCF_050575085.1. NCBI lineage: Eukaryota > Metazoa > Chordata > Actinopteri > Perciformes > Anarhichadidae > Anarhichas > Anarhichas minor. Next base: position 295,213 of record NW_027466499.1, on the reverse strand, counting down.
GGGCTGACAAAGGGGTATAATGAGGAATAAAGGGCTGACAAAGGGGTATAACGAGGAATAAAGGGCTGACAGAGGGGTATAACGAGGAATAAAGGGCTGTCAAAGGGGTAAAACGAGGAATAAAGGGCTGACAGAGGGGTATAACGAGGAATAAAGGGCTTACAGAGGGGTATAACGAGGAATAAAGAGCGGAAAGAGGGGTATAACGAGGAATAAAGGGCTGTCAAAGGGGTATAACGAGGAATAAAGGGCTGACATGGGGTATAACGAGGAATAAAGGGCTGACATGGGGTATAACGAGGAATAAAGGGCTGACATGGGGTATAACGAGGAATAAAGGGCTGACAGAGGGGTATAACGAGGAATAAAGGGCTGTCAAAGGGGTAAAACGAGGAATAAAGGGCTGACGGGGGTATAACGAGGAATAAAGGGCTGACATGGGGTATAACGAGGAATAAAGGGCTGACATGGGGTATAACGAGGAATAAAGGGCTGACAGAGGTGTATAACGAGGAATAAATGGCTGTCAAAGGGGTATAACGAGGAATAAAGGGCTACCAGGGGGGTATAACGAGGAATAAAGGGCTGACAAAGGGGTATAATGAGGAATAAACGGCTGACATGGGGTATAACAAGGAATAAAGGGCTACCAGGGGGGTATAACGAGGAATAAAGGGCTGACAGGGGGGTATAACGAGGAATAAAGGGCTGGCAGAGGGGTATAACGAGGAATAAAGGGCTGACAGAGGGGTATAACGAGGAATAAAGGGCTGACAAAGGGGTATAACGAGGAATAAAGGGCTGACAGAGGGATATAATGAGGAATAAAGGGCTGACAAAGGGGTATAACGAGGAATAAAGGGCTGACAGAGGGGTATAACGAGGAATAAAGGGCTTACAGAGGGGTATAACGAGGAATAAAGGGCTGACAAAGGGGTATAACGAGGAATAAAGGGCTTACAGAGGGGTATAACGAAGAATAAAGGGCTTACAGAGGGGTATAACGAGGAATAAAGGGCTGACAAAGGGGTATAACGAGGAATAAAGGGCTTACAGAGGGGTATAACGAGGAATAAAGGGCTGACAGGGGGGTATAACGAGGAATAAAGGGCTGACAGGGGGGTATAACGAGGAATAAAGGGCTGACAGGGGGGTATAACAAGGAATAAAGGGCTGACAAAGGGGTATAATGAGGAATAAAGGGCTGACATAGGGTATAACGAGGAATAAAGGGCTGACATGGGGTATAACGAGGAATAAAGGGCTGACGGGGGGTATAACGAGGAATAAAGGGCTGACATGGGGTATAACGAGGAATAAAGGGCTGACATGGGGTATAACGAGGAATAAAGGGCTGACGGGGGGTATAACGAGGAATAAAGGGCTGACGTGGGGTATAACGAGGAATAAAGGGCTGACGGGGGGGTATAACGAGGAATAAAGGGTTGACAGGGGGTATAACGAGGAATAAAGGGCTGACGGGGGGGTATAACAAGGAATAAATGGCTGACAGGGGGGTATAACGAGGAATAAAGGGCTGACAGAGGGTATAAAGGGTATAAATTGTTAGTAGACGGGTTCGTCGATGGGTTGTTCGAGGGGTAAAGAGTTAGGTGTATTGTACCTGTAGGCTGCCTCTGGGACAATACTCTGTGATGATGCATTTGTTTGGTGGATCAATGCAGGCGCCAATGAAGCGTGTCAGGTGCTCATTCTGAACATCTCGCATCTGTAAGAGCACAAAGGCAGCAGGTTCAAATCCCATCAGAACCATTAACATGCTACACAAGCAAGGGACTGAAGTCCTTAACTGCTTAGGTCGGCCCAGAGGCTGGTCAGAAGGTCAGTTAGTGGGGGGCAACTGTGGCTAAGTGGAGAGCTGGGCCGTCCTTCAATCAGTCGGTGGTTCGGTCCCCAGCTCCGCTAGTTGGATGTAGAGGTGTCCTTGAGCAAGACACTTAACCCCAAAATTGCTCCCGTAGCCTACGGTGTATGGATAGAATCTGAATTGTAAGTCGCTTTGGATAAAAGCATCTGCTAAATGACTGTAATGTAATGTAAGTTAGTAGTTAGGCAGGTAGGTTCGTCTGTCTGTCGGTAGGTCAGTTGGAAGGTCTGTTGGTGGGTCAGTTGGTAGGTATGCAGATGGAGTTCTTACATGTTTTAGTTCAAACAGGACCTTCCTGGTCAGTTCGATCCGTTTCTTGTTGATATACTTGATAGCTGCCAGGTTTCCCTGCAGGAGACAAAATCAGTGTGATCATTCCACCATCATGTTATTCTCCATTACAGGTTGTTATCTGTCAGAAGAGAGTGTCTGGTGGTATAAGGTGGTGTCAGACCTTGTAGTATCCAGTTTTGGTGTAGATCTGGAAGTTCCCCTCCATAGTAATCAGAGAGCCGCAGTTAGATCCTTTCTGCAGAGAATCAAGATTAACTAATTAGTCCAGTCAGAAGTTACTAGAAACCATTTAAAGTGAGTGTGTTAATGTGTGAGTGTTTTGTATTTCTCTCTGATTAATAAATGCAACAAACACAAGGTCACTCGGTTACATTGGATGATGTCCAACGAAGTTGTTGCTCCAAGAATGGCCCATTTTCATGATTACAATATCGCTCCATTGGCTCAGGGTGGGAAGCTCTTTAGGAAGTTAGCGTCTTGTAATTGCCTTCTTGCTTGCTACCATTAGACTTTTTTGTAAATATTTTTCTCTGATACCCACTTGATTTATACTTTGAGTATTGAGTTTGTAGTATTCCTTTCATGTGGATGATGAGAGGCCTTTCCTCTAGAGAAATAGCCCTGTCCAGTTCTCTTTGTCTCTTATGTAGTCTGTTGAGTTGTTCTTCATTTGTAATCTACTTCGATCCAGGACCCTGACGATCCATCTGGTGGGTTCTGAGGTTTATAGTGTGAAAAACACCTGCAGTTGTTACTGATGTTCTCTGTCTCTCTTCTTCCTTCATCCAGTAATGTAGTTGGTACGAGGAAGAACCACAGAGCACTTCTCTCAGCTCTGGTAGCTGTGAGGCTTGTTTTCTTGGCTTGTGTTAAGTTTCCAACAGAGAAAACGACATCCCAAAATATGTCTTTTTACAGTGTAGATTTGACAGCGTTCTGACTCATATTCAGTGGTAGAGAGGCCTCGAGGCTGCAGCCACACTGGGGAGGATTTGGTCTGTGTATGTCTGTGTGTGTGTGTGTGTGTGTGTGCGTGAGTGTCAGTGTGTGTGTGTGTGTGTATGTGTGTGAGTGTTACCAGTGACATCGTGAGTCTGCTGCAGGCTCTCCTCAGGACTTTATCCAGGTTGCTCATCTGGACGTCGTCCCATGAAACTCTCCACAGCTGAGCGGCCAACTCGTTCTCCAGCTTCAACTTCCTGTTCAATAGACAGGAAGACAGGTGTGTGTGTGTGTGTGTCATGTGGGTTAGTGTTTGAAGGGTCGATGTTTGTGTGTGTGTGTTGAGAGAAGGGAGAAAACAGAGAGATGGGTGAGGGAAAGGATAAACAGTACAGAGAACAGTGAGAAAGACAGAGAGAGAGAGTCCTGGGACATTATGGAATAATCAAATGGAAACCAAGAAGTTTAATTCAGACAAAACACTGCATGAAGCTTTATAACACAACTAGAAAATTTCGCATTCAATTTTGACAGTGTGGCTTCTACTGCCCGAAGACGTCGCAATATATATACACGCCAATATTACCGGTAGTATCGTTGAGGTTCAATTGAGATATCGCTTCTCTCTTTTCTGCATTTTAGATTCATACTCTTGTATTGAATCTTGTATTCGTGATGGACAGTCCACAAATGTCTCCCGTCATTTCTGTATTTGAGATACCTTTGTTTGAGAAGCCTTTGAAAATGATGGGAGCAAACGCTCCCATAATTTCTGTACGAACCTCAATCTGAGCTTCATGTTAAGATACAGTTACTCTATGGGGCTTTTATTTTGAAAGGGTGGGACTGGGTGTGTGAGAGAGGGGGAGAGGAAACATAATCATAATGTTTGACACACATACACAGAGGTTATTAAATGACGGCTTCGTCACAAGCATTCCAGTTAGAATTCACTCTGTGGGGCTTTTATTTTGAAAGGGTGGGGCTGGGTGGGTGAGAGAGGGGGAGAGGAGACAGAATCATAATGTGAATGAATTGACTGAATATCTCCAAGTCATGTGTGTGTGTGTGTGTCTCTCAGTGCCTGTGTGTTTATCAACTGCACTAATGAGCTCATATAAACACCTGTGTGCTTTAGTGTGCTTTTTAGTGAAGTGATGACATTCTAGTAAAGTGATGACATTCTAGTAAAGTGATGACATTCTAGTAAAGTGATGACATTTTAGTGAAGCGATGACATTTTAGTGAAGTGATGACATTCTAGTAAAGTGATGACATTCTAGTAAAGTGATGACATTTTAGTGAAGTGATGACATTCTAGTGAAGTGATGACATTTTAGTAAAGTGATGACATTCTAGTAAAGTGATGACATTTTAGTGAAGTGATGACATTCTAGTAAAGTGATGACATTTTAGTGAAGTGATGACATTCTAGTAAAGTGATGACATTTTAGTAAAGTGATGACATTCTAGTAAAGCGATAACATTTTAGTGAAGTGATGACATTTTAGTGAAGTGATGACATTCTAGTAAAGTGATGACATTTTAGTGAAGTGATAACATTTTAGTGAAGTGATGACATTCTAGTAAAGTGATGACATTCTAGTAAAGTGATGACATTTTAGTGAAGTGATGACATTCTAGTAAAGTGATGACATTTTAGTAAAGTGATGACATTCTAGTAAAGCGATAACATTTTAGTGAAGTGATGACATTTTAGTGAAGTGATGACATTCTAGTAAAGTGATGACATTTTAGTAAAGTGATGACATTCTAGTAAAGCGATAACATTTTAGTGAAGTGATGACATTTTAGTGAAGTGATGACATTCTAGTAAAGCGATAACATTTTAGTGAAGTGATAACATTTTAGTGAAGTGATGACATTCTAGTAAAGTGATGACATTTTAGTAAAGTGATGACATTCTAGTAAAGTGATGACATTTTAGTGAAGTGATGACATTCTAGTAAAGTGATGACATTTTAGTGAAGTGATGACATTCTAGTAAAGTGATGACATTTTAGTAAAGTGATGACATTCTAGTAAAGCGATAACATTTTAGTGAAGTGATGACATTTTAGTGAAGTGATGACATTCTAGTAAAGCGATAACATTTTAGTGAAGTGATAACATTTTAGTAAAGTGATGACATTTTAGTAAAGTGATGACATTCTAGTAAAGCGATAACATTTTAGTGAAGTGATGACATTTTAGTGAAGTGATGACATTCTAGTAAAGCGATAACATTTTAGTGAAGTGATGACATTTTAGTGAAGTGATGACATTCTAGTAAAGTGATGACATTTTAGTAAAGTGATGACATTCTAGTAAAGCGATAACATTTTAGTGAAGTGATGACATTTTAGTGAAGTGATGACATTCTAGTAAAGCGATAACATTTTAGTGAAGTGATAACATTTTAGTGAAGTGATGACATTCTAGTAAAGTGATGACATTTTAGTAAAGTGATGACATTCTAGTAAAGTGATGACATTTTAGTGAAGTGATGACATTCTAGTAAAGTGATGACATTTTAGTGAAGTGATGACATTCTAGTAAAGTGATGACATTTTAGTAAAGTGATGACATTCTAGTAAAGTGATGACATTTTAGTGAAGTGATGACATTCTAGTAAAGTGATGACATTTTAGTGAAGTGATGACATTCTAGTAAAGTGATGACATTTTAGTGAAGTGATGACATTTTAGTAAAGCGATGACATTCTAGTAAAGCGATAACATTTTAGTGAAGTGATGACATTTTAGTGAAGTGAGGACATTTTAGTGAAGTGAGGACATTTTAGTGAAGTGATGACATTTTAGTGAAGTGAGGACATTCTAGTAAAGCGATGACATTTTAGTGAAGCGATGACATTTTAGTGAAGTGAGGACATTTTAGTGAAGTGAGGACATTTTAGTGAAGTGATGACATTTTAGTGAAGTGAGGACATTTTAGTGAAGTGATGACATTTTAGTGAAGTGATGACATTCTAGTGAAGTGATGACATTTTAGTGAAGTGAGGACATTTTAGTGAAGTGATGACATTTTAGTGAAGTGATGACATTTTAGTGAAGTGAGGACATTTTAGTGAAGTGATGACATTCTAGTGAAGTGAGGACATTTTAGTGAAGTGATGACATTCTAGTAAAGTGATGACATTCTAGTGAAGTGATGACATTCTAGGAAAGTGATGACATTCTAGTAAAGTGATGACATTCTAGTGAAGTGATGACAGATTGTCAATTAGTCTCTACACAAGTATAGAAGTAAAAACGTGTCAGTGAGTGAGTGAGTGACTTTCTCACCTGTAGATGAAGACAGTCACGGTAACAATGATTACAAAGACGAAGCAGATCACTATGGCAACCATCTGATGCATTGTAACTGTACCTGGAGAGGATGGACGGACATCAGAAAGGTTTTTAGTTTACAGTATGACCCTCAAAAAATATAGTAATAAACAAATCCAAAATACTTTTCTAGAAAATAATATTCCCACAATCCAAAATACTGGTCTTCTATTCATAGTGACATGAATTAGAAAAAAGGAGGACGAGTGAAAGTCTCACATCCAGAGCAAAGAAGCTGATCTGAAGTCAGCTGATCCTTCTCTTTCTCTTTCCAGGTTGTCTGGTGGTTTTGTCTTTTATTATCTTTGAGCTCTTCTCACCAACATCACTGATCTCAGTAGAACCAGTGATGTTCTGGTTTCAGAGCTCTCCTCTCCTGGACCCTGAACCTCTCATGACAGTTGGTGATGTTCCCTGTCAGGATGCTTTCTGTTGCTCCTCTGGAAAAGTTAACAAGAACTTGTCACAGGACTCTAAACTTCTTAAGTTTCCTAAAGAAATACAGCTGTTCATGAGCTTCATTCACCAGGATGAAGACGAGTGATTCGATAATCGATTGAAATGAGGTTTCGTTTTGAACATTCAATGACAAAAGGATACTTGTATTTGTCCAAAGGAGACGACTCAGCGACCGGCTGAGACTTCATGAGAACAGCTGGAGAAACAATCTTCCCAACATTGTACTTCCCCATGAGTCATGTAGACCACGAACGCGTCGTTGACAGAGAAAATAGTTTGTTGACTGCAGAAGATTTAGAGCCCCCCCCCGTTTGGTGATTTCAGTCGTGGTTGTTTTGCTCCACTTCAAAGTCCACATGGCTGTTTACGGAGAAGACGTGGACTTCATGGTGCATTCAGGGGAACTTCGTGAACTCTGAGAACCTCAAGCTGTTGTAAAGTTCCTCCTGCCATCTTCTTTTTGTTGTTCAACAGTTTTTTTCCAGTTTACTGGTAAAATAATTTGTTATTAAATATTTAATGAATCATTTCAATTTGACCGTATATTGTGGTTCATAGAAAAAGAAGAATTTAAGCATATTTTTGTCATAAAACAACGGTCTGTTGATCTGAACCCCCAGTGAGGAAGGGGTCCAGTTGTTTGTTCCTCCTCCTCAGCTCCATTGATGTAGACAGTGAGTGTGCGTGTGTGTGTGTGTGTGTTCGTACGTGCGAGGCAGGCTGGTTGGTCGTTCTTGAAGCCACACTCTGGGACATCTGGCGGTGGAGAGCCACCTGGCCACTGGAAGCTCCGCTCACCCTGCATGATCAGCTGTTTCATGCTGCTGTTGTACACACACACCACCTGCGCACACATACACACACACACACACACACACACACACAAGTAACATATAAGCTCTAGTTTCTCAGGTGTGTGATGACATCATGGCAATGACATCATGATTGAGGTGTTTTACCTGGAACTCTCCAGACTCGATGTTGATCGTGTCCCAAACAGCAAAGTCCATCTGTCTGTCCCCGAACTCGTCCATCTCCACCGGACCCATCACTCCTACAGACACACAACAGACACACAACATGATCACACATGTTCATCATGTTAACATGACCCATCACTACCACAGACACACAACACCTTCATACATCAGACCATCACTACCACAGACACACAACACCTTCATACATCAGACCATCACTACCACAGACACACAACACCTTCATACATCAGACCATCACTACCACAGACACACAACACCTTCATACATCAGACCATCACTACCACAGACACACAACACCTTCATACATCAGACCATCACTACCACAGACACACAACACCTTCATACATCAGACCATCACTACTACAGACACACAACACCTTCATACATCAGACCATCACTACTACAGACACACAACACCTTCATACATCAGACCATCACTACCACAGACACACAACACCTTCATACATCAGACCATCACTACTACAGACACACAACACCTTCATACATCAGACCATCACTACCACAGACACACAACACCTTCATACATCAGACCATCACTACTACAGACACACAACACCTTCATACATCAGACCATCACTACCACAGACACACAACACCTTCATACATTAGACCATCACTACCACAGACACACAACACCTTCATACATCAGACCATCACTACCACAGACACACAACACCTTCATACATCAGACCATCACTACCACAGACACACAACACCTTCATACATCAGACCATCACTACCACAGACACACAACACCTTCATTGTCAAAAAAGAGAGTTGAGATCCCAGGAAAGCTGCCTTAAATGAAGGAATACAGTTCGATATGAAAGTAGGCTAAAGGGACACAAAGCATATACTTATAGTTAAAGGATGAAATCTAGTAATCATTTTAAAGCAAGTGTGTATAACATAAGAATTATGAAGTGATTTAACAAATGTAAAACTGACAATAATAATGTATGTGTAACTGAGTAAAGTGAAGTCTGTGTGTGTGTGGAAAGAGCTGATGTAAGCAGGGTAGGGGCCTTAAAGGCTGATATCATAACAGATGTTGGGGTGTTGTCCGAACACATCCACGGGTGTAACCTGAAACACGCTCAAACATTGAGGAAGTGAGAGCATCCACGAGGGAAGTTAGGTGTGTCCAGCACACACACACACACAGAAAGTTAAGGTGTTGTTCGCAGCACACACACATAATCAATGATGTCATGTAAATCACATGCCGAGGGAGGGAGTGTTGGGGAGGGGGGGGGAGAGAACCCAAAAGTGTTATAAAAAGAGAGACTTGCAAAGAGCAAGACGGGATTCAACGCGGGAGCCACCCAAGTGCTCCATGGAGGAAACATTGGACCTCGACAGCCGCATCGGAGGACTTCGTCTCTGTTCACGGAAAGAAGACAGCCGTTCCTGGACAAAGATTGAAAGACGGAGATTTTCCTCTCCCCCCTGTTTGACTTTAACAACCGGACAACAGATGGACGCAGCCGCCCCAAAGACTTTGTACTGAGCCTGAGGGATCGCTGAACGGACTTCGTTGGCCGCGCAGGAGGAGCCGAAGGTCAGGCCTGGCCTTCGCTCCTAAAAACCCCAAAAGGACTTTTTACCACATCGAGAATCCAGCTTCACCGAGCCGCCTCGGCATCGAAAATTAATGAGTATAACCTAAGAAGAAATTGTAACCTGATCGAATCAAGTATAGTATTATTTTATGTGAGCTGTAGCTGTGCCCCTGCTAATATCCTGCAATAAATATCTAATCTGCATTTAAAGTAAATTTCTCAAGAGAATTCATTTGCTGAAGTAGTAGAAGTTCCTCGTGGCAGTAAAAGGTTAAATCGATTGTATGTTTAACAACAAGAGTTCTTAATGGTTATCCTAGTGACCGGTCCACTTAACAGTCCCTTACGGTTTTAGTTGTAATCCTAGCCGTTAAAACCTAACCTGGCAATTTACCAAGAGCCCGAATCCAGAAGAGGAAAGCTGCCATAACTGACGCGACTAGGTAGAAGCGCCCGGCCAGGGTGGCCCCTCGGCCGAGTGCACGTTACCAGTGGAAGCAGGGTAGACGTCAGGAGTAACGGTAGTTAGCAGAAGCCAGGCGAGTTTCCTCGACAGAACACCAGCTCGACAATCTTTTAATAGAGAGCTGAGTCAGTAGGTAGCCCCGTATCGGGCCAGAGAACCCCCGGATCTAACACCAGATGACATCAGACCATCACTACTACAGACACACAACACCTTCATACATCAGACCATCCCTACCACAGACACACAACACCTTCATACATCAGACCATCACTACCACAGACACACAACACCTTCATACATCATACCATCACTACTACAGACACACAACACCTTCATACATCATACCATCACTACTACAGACACACAACACCTTCATACATCAGACCATCACTACTACAGACACACAACACCTTCATACATCAGACCATCACTACCACAGACACACAACACCTTCATACATCATACCATCACTACTACAGACACACAACACCTTCATACATCATACCATCACTACTACAGACACACAACACCTTCATACATCAGACCATCACTACTACAGACACACAACACCTTCATACATCAGACCATCACTACCACAGACACACAACACCTTCATACATTAGACCATCACTACTACAGACACACAACACCTTCATACATCAGACCATCACTACCACAGACACACAACACCTTCATACATTAGACCATCACTACTACAGACACACAACACCTTCATACATCAGACCATCACTACTACAGACACACAACACCTTCATACATCAGACCATCACTACTACAGACACACAACACCTTCATACATCAGACCATCACTACCACAGACACACAACACCTTCATACATCAGACCATCACTACTACAGACACACAACACCTTCATACATCAGACCATCACTACTACAGACACACAACACCTTCATACATCAGACCATCACTACCACAGACACACAACACCTTCATACATTAGACCATCACTACTACAGACACACAACACCTTCATACATCAGACCATCACTACCACAGACACACAACACCTTCATACATCAGACCATCACTACTACAGACACACAACACCTTCATACATCAGACCATCACTACTACAGACACACAACACCTTCATACATCAGACCATCACTACCACAGACACACAACACCTTCATACATCAGACCATCACTACCACAGACACACAACACCTTCATACATCAGACCATCACTACTACAGACACACAACACCTTCATACATTAGACCATCACTACTACAGACACACAACACCTTCATACATCAGACCATCACTACTACAGACACACAACACCTTCATACATCAGACCATCACTACCACAGACACACAACACCTTCATACATCAGACCATCACTACCACAGACACACAACACCTTCATACATTAGACCATCACTACTACAGACACACAACACCTTCATACATCAGACCATCACTACTACAGACACACAACACCTTCATACATCAGACCATCACTACCACAGACACACAACACCTTCATACATCAGACCATCACTACTACAGACACACAACACCTTCATACATCAGACCATCACTACCACAGACACACAACACCTTCATACATCATACCATCACTACTACAGACACACAACACCTTCATACATCATACCATCACTACTACAGACACACAACACCTTCATACATCAGACCATCACTACCACAGACACACAACACCTTCATACATCATACCATCACTACTACAGACACACAACACCTTCATACATCAGACCATCACTACCACAGACACACAACACCTTCATACATCATACCATCACTACTACAGACACACAACACCGTCATACATCATACCATCACTACTACAGACACACAACACCTTCATACATCAGACCATCACTACTACAGACACACAACACCTTCATACATCAGACCATCACTACCACAGACACACAACACCTTCATACATTAGACCATCACTACTACAGACACACAACACCTTCATACATCAGACCATCACTACTACAGACACACAACACCTTCATACATCAGACCATCACTACCACAGACACACAACACCTTCATACATCATACCATCACTACTACAGACACACAACACCTTCATACATCAGACCATCACTACTACAGACTTTTATTCTCACTTCATACAGCTGACTACAGGCAGAGCCATGTGACCTGTAACATCCAGACGTTCTCACATGACACTGCTCTGGTTGGTCTACTAACCCGAGGCAATGACCTGGCCTATAAACCGGAGGTTGAATCTTTTGTCAGTTGGTGTGATGACATTTGTTTTAAATTAAATGATGGAAAGACCAAAGAGTTGGTTATTGATTTCAGAAGGAGGGAGGAGGAGGTCTCCCCAGTGACAAATGCAGGTCAGCAGATATAAATTGTCCAGTCGTATAAGGGTCAATGACATGACATGCATATTTTTGTGTCTGAGTCCACTATCCTTTTAAAATAATTGTATCAATTCGTGACATATATCATTTCATTCTATAAAACCTATCTAGTTTTGATACATTTTCAGTACAATCAAATAATATATATTATTTGATGTTTTGGCATCTCAAACCCTGAAAATGTCAGGCGGTGCACCTGTCCTAGCAGATGAACAGACTAAGAAAAATATTAAAAAATGTATTTAAATGATAATAAATTCAAAATAAAATACTATAGCATGCTTTTATTGTTGAAACAATTCAAATAAACCAAATTTTTACAAATACCAATAGTTTTAAGCTGTTGCGATAATTTAAAAACTTTTGTCCAGCAATTTGAATGTTCTCAAATATCAGGGTGGCACAGCTGTAAAGATGGGACTTTTATTATGAAATTAAAGTGGAAAACAGTAAACAGGTTATTGCATCATCAAGAGGACCTCAACTGACCTTTATAGCAGAGTGAAAATGTTTTTATATCTCTTTTGAATATTGATAAAAACAGCTACTTTCAACTTATAGGTAGAGTGTTTCACTTTCCATGTCAGGGCGGTACAACCAATGTAAAACTAGAAAAAAATTATTTTATCATAAATGTCTTTATTCTATTTAAAATGTATATGTATGAAGTTGTTGGCAAGAACAAAAGCTAATGCTAGTGTCCTAGTAGATGCCTGTTTCATTTGAAATCAGTTGCAAATGTCAGGTGGTGCAACCAGTAAGGCAGGTGGTGCAACTGCAGAGAATGTTACTCTATGATATTATATTTAAAGCTCTTTTTTCAAACGTTTAACAGTGTCAAGTTAACGATATTATACACTTTCAAATATTTTTCATGATATTAATGAATATTGTTTAACTATTAAGGATGCCACTGTCAAGTAAAGCAAAACCAGCAGGACGCAGGGAGCAGACAACAAGTCATGTATGGAGTGTGTGCAAAACGCTGCTACAATGAGGTAGAAGCTGCAACACGCAGGCGGAAGAGACTGTGATTTTGCCTGTTCCAGTTAAGTACTAAACATGATTACTATGAAATATTTACTTCTTTTACTTAAAAAGAGTCTGTTGACTAAAAGCATGTTGTTGTATTTGAAAAAAATAAATGCAAATTTTCTGCATATTTGCTGTGATTACTAATATTGTCAGGTGGCACAACTGATAAATGTCATGGTGGTGCGACCAGGTAAAATATTAATTTAAAGCAGTAAATAATAGGTTAAAGTCAATTTTTTTTGCTTAATATGATGTGAAGAACTATTGTATTGAATGTATTCATTTGTATATTTGTATTATTATGTTTAAATGTTTAAATGTTAAATATACTAAATACCTGGCCAAGAGAACGCAATTATGATAAATTATTGTATATATATAAAACACAACCACAAAATACGATGTGTTAGACACAGTAGACACTCTAAGGGATACTTGTCAAAAATTTCAGTTTGAATAAATATTAGGAAAATATATATTTTTTTATAATTATGTGGTTGCGCCACCTGACATTTTTTAGCCTGTGAAGTTAAAAAATACTGTTAAAAACGATTTAAAATACTATGAAAAGTTGGTTCACAACTTAGACTTGTTTCACCACATTTTTCCAGACACAAAAATATGCATTACATCCATTTTGAAGATAATTTTTTTAATTACCTTTTTAGAAGCCTTATTTGTCAATGACCCATAAATATCTCGGGGTCTATCTGGACAGTAAATGAAACTGGAAGAACACTGATGCTGTATTAAAAAGGCTCAGTCCAGACTCTTCTTCCAAAGGAAGCTTAGATCATTTGACATCAGCAGGAAGCTTCTTCATGTTTTCTATCAGGGGATCTTGGCTAGTGTTCTTTTTCATGCTGTGCTCTGCTGGGGGGGGGGGGGGGGGGCATCACTGCGGATGATAAAAACAGGATCAATAAGATGATCAGAGAGGCTGGCTCAGTGGTTGGCCTAACCCCAGACTCACTAGAGGTCACTGTAGAAAAGAGAACAAGGGCCAAGTTAAAAACAATTGTCTTGTTTAAAGGCCGTCCACTACACGGTGTCTTCAATGGACTCCGAAGCTCATTCAGTGAGAGACTCAGAACGCCTCAGTGTTCTACTGAACCTCTCAGAAGCTCATTGAGTGAGAGACTCAGGACGCCTCAGTGTTCTACTGAACCTCTCAGAAGGTCTTTCGTTCCAGCAGCAGTTTGATTTTTTAATGACCACCTTTAGAGGTTTTTATCTTTCTGATGTCGATCATGTTGCATATGGCATTGTCTGGCTTTATCTATTCTTTGTAATGTCTGTTGTGCACTGTGGACTGTGTCTATTGTCGTCTGTATGAGTTTTGGGTGGCGTATGAGTTTCCCCACTGGGATTAATAAATCTAATCTAATGTTCCATTTACTGTTTACCATTGTATAATATGTGTTAGATATTGTATATCAATAATAATTGTATATTTGTGTCTCAGTGAGGGTCTCACTGTTCTTTTCTTATTGTTTGTTATATTTGGCTTTTGGTTTTTGCTGATTCATCGCTGCACTCTGACCGTTGACCCTGGTGATGTCAGGGTGTTGATGTATATTTCCTGCTGCAGGAAACTAAACTATTTCCTGCACAATAAGAAGTGAAGCTCCACACCGTTTGATTTGTGAGCTGGGGAGTCAAGTGATGTGGGTCCACTGAGACCAATGAAACTACGTCTGGGGATCAGGTTTAGACACGGACCACTACGTCTGGGGATCAGGTTTAGACATGGACCACTACGTCTGGGGATCAGGTTTAGACATGGACCAGATCCAGGATTCAAGATTGAGGATTGAGGATTAAGGATTCAGGAGGTTTCATATTTATGTTATTTGAAAATGAGTGCTGAGCAACATTTACAATTTTTAATCGCGATTAATCTCATTGTTATGCGCAAAATTCAACAATGAATTCAAAAGTAGTGTATTGTGCACTTTTATTTTAAAGTGCTGCTATATGAACTAAAGGTGAATAACATTTGGTGTAAACACTTTAAACACATCAGGTTCTTGTTAGCAGCAGTATTCCCTCTACACAGTAGCAGTTATACCACAGTTATAATGATTCTGATCATAGATATTGAGACGGTGTTCATAACTTTATCTTCATGTGTGTAAGAGATGATATTTAAATATACTTCGTGAAAACTGCAAACCTATCTACGTCATGTTTTTATGTTTGTTAAATTCTCAGTAGTGATAACTAAATGATGCTTATTATACATATTACAAACAAAACACTTTAAAAACTCTAAAACAATAATTTAAATGAATCATTTCTTTTTTGCTTTTTTGGTATTTAGGTCAGACACATATGCAACGCTGATTACCGTAATATGTGTGGTATTTGTTATAAATGTACGTTGGTACATAGAGGATGATAAGAAGCTGTACATGAAGGGACTTAGGACCCAGGGGAATGTAGGTGAAGCATGGAACCTGTAGTCTGTACCATGGCAGTAACCACAGCAGCAGCAGGAAGAGACGCCACACAAACAGCTGTTGTACAAACAGCTGCTCGCTGCCGGTTTTTGTGTAAAAATGTCCGCTTAATAATAAAAAAAAAACTGCGTTAACGCGAGATAAAATAATTGTCGGCATTAATTAATTAAGGCGTTAACGTGATAATAACACGTTAACTTGAACAGCACTATTGAAAATATAAATATTTATGTTTTTACAGATCAGTTCTGGTCCAGACTCACAGATCCTGGTTAAGGATTCACAGAGTCCACTATCTGAACCAGAGGACTTTAAATCATCACCATGTCACAACAATAATAATGAACCTAATGAGACCTGACTGACCAATCAGGAGCCTCCGTGCTCTGTGAGGTCACCATGGGAACCAGAGTTCTGTTGTTCTCACACACGGCTGTGTGTGAGAGTGTGTGTGTGTGTGTGTGTGTGTGTGTGTGTGTGTGTGTGTGTGTGTGTGTGTGAGAGAGTGTGTGTGAATAAACTAGACCAGCTGGGAACATGATGACCGGATGTCTGGGACTCAAACCACCAACCAGGACAAGAAAACCACCGAGCTCTCTGATTCGCCGATGAGTCCCTAAATTTACCAAACACTGCTGAGACCCCGGTTCTCACTGTGGCAGGGCCCCATTGCCCCCCACAGTCCACTACAGCCCCCCCCCCCCCCCGAGTCCCCTACAGCCTCCACCGTCCACTACAACCTCCACAGCCCCCCCAGTCCACCACAGTCCCCATAAGTCCACTACAACCAGCCCACAGCCCCCCCCCCCACCCCACTACAGTCCACTAACAGACATAAACATATAGTTTCATGTCCCCCAATCACCACCTGGACAGGTCTTACCTCCCGGCTGTTCTCTTCCAGCTCTGCGCTGTGATTTGTTGACCACAGAGCTGCAGGTTCCCATGTGACTCAGATAGAAATAGAAATAAAGATCTAACATCTGTCCTCACCTGAGAAGGTTCTGTTCCACATCCTCCTGGTCACCACGTCTCCTCTGGGCCTCCGGACCTCTCCTGGTCCTGGTCCTGGTCCTGGTCTCTGCTCACTCAGTGTCTCGTTCAGGGCCTGAGAGTACATCATGACACCATCATGGAATCCTGCAGCGATGAGGTTATACTGACAGAGAGAGAGAGACATCAGGTATGTATATGTATATGTATCTGTACATACAGTATATGCATATATATATATATATAAATATATAAAATACATATATGGTGTGTTTTGTACCAGAGAGTCTTTGATCGTGTAGTTGAACATTTTCTTTGCGTCGTTCTTCAGAGTTTGAACAAACTGAAGATATTCTGGATTCTGAGGCTCCAGGTAGGTTAACACCTTCACACTCTGTCAGACAGACAGGAAGAGGGACAGACAGGTAGAGAGATTAAAAGATAGAGAGACAGACCGGTAGATAGACAGACAGATAGAGAGAGAGACAGACAGGAAGAGAGACAGACAGGTAGAGAGAGAGAGACAGGTAGAGAGACAGACAGGTAGAGAGAGACAGACAGGAAGAGAGACATTAAGAACAATCAATAGCCAGATTTATGACAAAATCCGATCATTTGAATTTGTGTTTCATTGACTTCCACTTAACAATATATTTATATTAACAATTATTCAGAAGACCATGGTTACATATCATACCTCAAACTATTGTATAATCAAAAAACATTAACAAAAATACAAAAACAACAATACTAATGAGAAATACAAATACAAATAATAAATAACAATAACAATTAAAGCTGCGAGCAGCAATGAACGGGCCCTCGCATCCTCCCGTACGTCGTGGGGCCGGCGGGACTCCGGCCTGCGCAGGCGAGAACGTCCGCGACCGTTGGACGCGTCCGCAAGTCCGACGCGTCCGCAAGTCCGACGCTTTTTCCTTGCATGGACCGCCTGACGCTGGAAACGATGCATTGCAAATAGTGCACGGCTTCCTCTATCAGCTGTGTGGTGCTACAGAACACGCCCGAACATTATGTTGCTCCATATCAAGTGTAAACCACATCGTGTACAAGTCATGTCAATCCAAATTTGAGAGTGATTCCATTAATTCTGTAAGAGGAGTCCGTTAAAGTACAAAGGCTGAAAACTGCGAAAAGTGACAAAAAAGCACAAAATGGCAGGTTTACTGTGCAAAATTTGGTGAGTTTTCGAGTATGGCAAGTCCCCCAAATATGCGCCCGATGTACTATGTGTATTCAAATTTCAATAGGGCCTTCGCGGCCTGACGTCGGTTGCTCGGACCCCAATAAATAAATAAATAAATAATAATAGTAAATAAAAAGTGTCACCCTGAAAGCGTGGCGGGCGGCGAAGTCTTCCTTGTCTCCTCTGAACCACGGCCGGACGGGGCCCCGCCCCCCCAGACCCTCAGCAAAAAGATCAATGAAGAAGAAGACGTAGTCCTTCAACTCCACCCCGTCCTTCCAGAATTGGACCATCAGATTCCTGAGGATGTCCCAGGAGCAACAGAGGTACACCACTGAAGAAGAAACCAGAACCACACTTAAATCTTAGAAAAGAAGAAGATGTAGTCCCAGGTTGATGATAAAACATCTGTTAATTCATCTATAACACATGTGTTACTACATCTGTTACTCTATATATAACAAATATGTTACTACATCTATAACACATCTGTTACTACATATGTTTCTACATCCATAACACATCTGTTACTACATCCATAACACATCTGTTACTACATTTATAACACATCTGTTACTACATATGTTACTACATCCATAACACATCTGTTACTACATATATAACACATCTGTTACGACATCCATAACACATCTGTTACTACATCCATAACACATCTGTTACTACATATGTTACTACATCCATAACACATCTGTTACTACATCTATAACACATCTGTTACTACATATGTTACTACATCTATAACACATCTGTCACTACATCTGTCACTTACAATAAACGTGTGTTTCTGTGTGAGACCACTGTAGATGTCTATTAACAGTACAAAACTGTAAACATGCGTTTCTGGATAACATGAAGAGATTAACTCTGTAATTTAACACACAGCAGACGTCACGACTCTCTGAGCCGACAACAGATGGCCTCACTTAGTGTGTGTGTGTGTGTCTTTATTTTGAACATAAGATAAGGAAGAGAAGAGGAGCATTGGAGGTAGTGAAAGCAGTGAAAGCAGCGGAAGCAGTGAAAGTGGAAGCTTCAGACCTCGGCCATTGTCCCGGATCTCCTGGACCACGTTCTTGTAGTTGACGTTGTCGGCCTCGATCACGTGGTCCCGGATGCTGACGTTGCGTTTTCCGAGCAGAGTGTACAGGCCCTCCACGGCGAAGTAGCATGGCCGGTCGTCGTTGGCGTCCTTGTTGTCGCTGAAGATCAACATAGCGTGACGCCGCCAGCCGAACGCGTCCTGGATCCTCACGCCGAACTCGCCCAGCTTCTTGTGGGTGGGGCCCGTGTTGGTGACCGCCGCGTAGTGCTCGAAGCCGATGGCGCGGGCGCCGGCGGTCACCATGGGAACATCCCAGTGGGTGGTGAAGCGGGCGACGGGCGAGGATGAGTAGTCGCAGCCGGGCCCCACGAAGGCCCAGGGGTCGTGGGACAGCTTCAGGTCCACGGCCACCAGCGGCGCCATGGAGTCCGAGCAGAAGCCGTCGCGGTTCTCCGAGCTGCCGTGAACCAGCTGGAGCTTCAGGCCCGGCAGCAGCCGGGGGTCGGAGTTCACCAGCCGCACCGCCTGGATGAGCGCCGGGGCCACGCGAGGCCACGCCCACGCGTAGTCCGTGTTAGTCAGAGGCAAGATGGCCGCCAGAGTCACCTCCTGGAGGGCCTCGCTGGTGTCGTTAGCTGACTGAGAGGAAGCAGCTGATTGGACCAAGAGGAAGAGGAGGAGCAGTGAGGGGCAGGGCCACCTGGGCAGCATGACGAGCCTGTCAGACGAAGTGCAGGGAAAACAGACCGCAATCATTAAGGAAACTAAACCCTTTCACAATAAAATACTTATATTTAGATTTATTCTATTATTTGATCTAAATTTGATGAACACGTCAATGAACTGATTCATTGATGAGTTAATTAATGAACTGATTCATAGATGAGTTAATTAATGAACTGATTCATAGATTAGTTAATTAATAAACTGATTCATTGATTAGTTAATTAATGAACTGATTCATTGATTAGTTAATTAATGAACTGATTCATAGATGAGTTAATTAATGAACTGATTCATAGATGAGTTAATTAATGAACTGATTCATTGATTAGTTAATTAATGAACTGATTCATAGATGAGTTAATTAATGAAGTGATTCATAGATGAGTTAATTAATGAACTGATTCATTGATTAGTTACTTAATGAACTGATTCATTGATGAGTTAATTAATTAACTGATTCATTGATGAGTTACTTAATGAACTGATTCATAGATTAGTTAATTAATTAACTGATTCATTGATGAGTTACTTAATGAACTGATTCATAGATTAGTTAATTAATGAACTGATTCATTGATGAGTTACTTAATGAACTGATTCATAGATTAGTTAATTAATTAACTGATTCATTGATGAGTTACTTAATGAACTGATTCATAGATTAGTTAATTAATGAACTAATTCATTGATTAGTTACTTAATGAACTGATTCATTGATTAGTTACTTAATGAACTGATTCATAGATTAGTTAATTAATGAACTGATTCATTGATTAGTTAATTAATGAACTGATTTATTGATGAGTTAATTAATGAACTGATTCATAGATTAGTTAATTAATGAACTGATTCATAGATTAGTTACTTAATGAACTGATTCATTGATTAGTTACTTAATGAACTGATTCATAGATTAGTTAATTAATGAACTGATTCATTGATGAGTTAATTAATGAACTGATTCATTGATTAGTTACTTAATGAACTGATTCATTGATGAGTTACTTAATGAACTGATTCATTGATTAGTTAATTAATGAACTGATTCATTGATGAGTTACTTAATGAACTGATTCATTGATTGGGCTCCTTGTCGTTTTCTATATTGAGTCCTGTGATCACATGACAGGATGTTTATATATTTCATTATATTTAATGTGTTCAAATCAACATTCTAACGTCCCCTTCATATATACATGTAAATATCTCTCTCTCTCTCTCTCTTTACATATATATACATATGTATATATGTACATATGTATATATATATTTACATGTATGTATATAAATACAGTATACACATGTATGTAAATATATATGTCTATATATAGATAGATATATATGTTGCTGCAGATTTAACAGAGTTCCAATGAAACATTCACATTAATATGAATCCAGAAACATTTGACTCATTAATCAACACTTTGACTTAAACTACTTTAACTAGATGTATAAATACTTTAACTACATGTATACAAAGCTGTACTCTCAGTGCAGTACTCCTAGTGTGTACTAGTACTTGTACCGCAGTAAAGGACTGTTTACCTGCTCACAGCTTCCTGTTGCTTCACGTTCACACAAAGACCAGAAGACGTTTCCACGGAAACAAACCGGAGAGAAACCGAGAAAACACGTCACATATTACCGGAGGCTCGAGAGCAGAGAGAAGAGGAACCGAGAGAAACGTCCCGGTAACCGTCGGTCTGCAGCTCCTCCGATCTGCGCGGCAAACACGACGAGGCACCGGCGGACACGCGCACACGTGCACGCTCTGAGGGGGTGCGGAGGGCACGAGGGCCGTCGTGATAATAGTGTGTGTGTGCGCGTGCGCGTCTCCCTCGTCCCCTCTGAGTCTTCGGAGGGAAAATTCAATTACCATGATGGGGGGGGGACAACATGTAACATTACAATGATTCATACGTGTGTAAGTGTGTGTGTGTGTGTGTGCGCGCGCGCGTGTGTGTGTAAGTGTGTGTGTCAGACAGGATGTTCTGAAGGTAAATGTAAATGTGTGGATTTTAGGGTTTGTTGCTGATCAGAACAGACTCCTGAACCAGTCACTGTCAATATGTTGTTCATATGTTGTCCATATGTTGTCCATATGTTGTCCATATGTTGTTCATATGTTCATATGTTTTTAATGATGATGTTCATATGTTTTTAATTATGTTGTCCATATGTTGTTTCATATGTTTTTAATGATGTTGTTCATATGTTTTTAAAACCTCTTAATCTCTGAGCCGATTTTGAGGTCTCTGAGCGAAAAAGCATAGCCCTACAAAACTGACCATAGTTCTGTAACTACAAGGTCGATTTTAATAATTTTTGTTGATATAATCAGATCACAACACCTGTGACATAGTTTAGATAGGTAATATTGTGTATATGTTGCTGGTTAATAAAGAAAATAAGACATTACACAGCTGAAATTGAAAATATTCAGCTTCGCCTGGAAAAAATGCACTTTCATTGATAAAAGGTTATTGAAATAATGCAGCTAGCTCCCTAAAACTTTCCCAAGTCATAGCATAACTGATCAGTAGTTATTAAAAAAAGGTTAAAGTGGAATAAAGTGGAATAAAGTTAAGAATAAGAGGTTTTAGTACAAAGCGGTCAGGCGAGGTCATCATTTTCGAACCAGCTGTTGCAGCTCTTACATTGTACTTTTATACACTATATAACTATATATTTCACTTTCTTTATCACTCATATGATTCAATACATCCAAATACAGATAATAGGAATCATATTCATATTCATAACATCATCAGAGCCAGTTTTGGCTGTCATCTGTAGGATTTTCT
>NW_027466499.1:247500-267500 GCF_050575085.1 Anarhichas minor | reverse complement strand
CTCCGAGCGTCTCTGCAGTGAGTCTCGGCGTGTTTCCTCAAGAACCCTTGGCTGTGGAAGGAGTCGCTGCAGACTCTGCAGCAGAGCCAAGAGGAAACAAATCTTCTGTCTCTCTTTGGTTTCGGCGTCTCAGACCGATCGTCCTCTTTGTCTACCTCCTCGCTGCGGTCTCCGTCGTCCTCTTCATGGGTCTTCAGGTGGTCCTGGAGCAGCTGGTTCTGGGTGAAGGTCAGTCCACAGAGGGGACAGACATCATGCATCCTCCTGCCGTGGATCTTCTTGTGTCTCCTCAGCGCTCCGGGTCGGGGGAAGCTCTTGCCGCAGATGTCGCAGCCGAACGGTTTGACCCCCGTGTGACTCCTCAGGTGCGTCTCCACGTTCTGAAATATCTTCCCACAGATTTCACACGATCCGCCGGGTTCTCTGTGAGATCTAAGGTGGTCCAACAAACCGTCCGAGGACTCAACGTGGTCTCCACAGACTCCACACTCCGGGCCGTCCGAGTGTGTTTCCGCATGTTTCACAAGATTCCCTTTGTGACGGAAGGCTTTACCGCAGATCCGACAGCAGTGAGCCGCCGTCCGCCTCCGTCGTCCTCCGTCTGTCGCGAGAGTTTCTTGGAGGCCGGACGAGTCGTCGCCGCTGTCGGCCGCAGAGACGTCTGAGGAGTCGGAGCAGGGCGGGGCCGTGTGGGGGTGGGAGGGGTCGACCTCAGAAGGCGGGGCCGTATGGGGGTGGGTTCGTTGGTTTTCGGTCGTCCTGATGGAGTCTGGAAGAAAAAAAGACATAAGTTAATTCAGAGCTGCAGATTTGAGTCAAACTGTGACCTTTTTATGTGATTTGTAGTGAAGTAATGGACCATAGTGGATCCGTACTGCCCCCCCCCCCCACAGTTTAACGTTAACCATCACAGTGTAAATAAAGTTTTACTGACGATCGTTCTCCAATACTCAGTAGAACGTGTGTTTCTAGTCTCTGATCTCTGATCATGTTTCATTGTGTTAAGGATTTCAGTATTAGAAATATTATAAGTAGGATTAAATAACACCCCTAGTGGTGAGTAGAAGTGTCACAACAATAATAATAATGTCAAAATAGGTTAAAAAGTCACAAAATATTTACTTATGGAATGTATTATGTTTACAATATTCTTACTTGTAGAGGATATTATGTTGCAGTATTTTACTCATTGAATGTATTAAACCATAGAAGTATAGTCACTAAAGGTATTAAAACACTGTATGAATAGTTTTGAGGGTCAGAAAGAGATCATTTTGAGTGAGACTTTACAGAGGTGCAGCAGAGAACAGAGGGATGGACAACTGACCACCAGGACCTGAGGAGGAGTCCGGACGACTTCAACCAAACACTGAGATGATAACTGCCCCAAGCCAGGAGGGGCTATTGAATTTCGGCCAATCACAGAGGCTGATACTGGACATTTAAACTTTCGGACAGAGACTTTTAAATATAGGCTTAGTTCCAGAGGGTTTTTGCCAGAGTTCGCGCCGTTACCACTCTGGGTAGTTTACCAGCTGGGCTGGGCTATTTAGTGGGCCTTGTGAGAACTCTGCCCTGGGGACATATTGATATCGATAGAGTAATTCAGTTTGCAACTGTTCTAGCTTCTCTTGTTTATTAAATACTTTTTGATTGTTAACCGGATCCAGTTCATTTTTGGTGCGACTGGAAAGTCCAGCGGTCTGGGTCTCCCCTGAAAACATCTAACCCTAACAAATTGGTGATCCGCCGACGTGATAATTGCTGGACCTCGAACACGGACTGGAAGAGGTTGTTGACACTCGACACATTCTGGGCCCACAGACAAACAGGTAAACAGAACCTTTTTAATAAAATCTGTATAGTTAGTATAGGAAAACTTAGGGAATGTGTCGAGGGTCTGCGTGCCTCTGAAAGCCTGAAGACGAGGGGGAGACCGCAGCAAACTGGTAATGTGTATTGACTGAAAACTTTAAAGTAGCTGGTCTACTCTATGAGGCACATTTGCAGGCTGAATTACGAATACTGGTATGTGATGTTTAATTTGGTAATCTAAACGAGGTGGTTTGGTGAGTCAGTGGTAGCTCTGCATGGTGATATTTGAGTGAGTGCTAGCTCTGAATTGTGCAGTTCAGGCGAGATAACAGAGCCTTGAGTGAGCTACAAGCGGACTGAGATCGCGAAGCGAGGTCTCTTGGGGTCTTGCATTTGCGTCTTGGGTCTAGGCAACTAAAGGCTCAAATATACGGGAGGGAGTACATTTAATACGAGTTTAAAGAGCCGAAAAGAACGGGGTCACGCTTTCGTTAGCTCCGCTGGAAGGAGGCTGGCTGTAACAAAGCGCTGGTTTTGACTTGAGTTCACGGGGAAATAATCTGGCGTGGGTAGACAAGAAAGAAGGGGAACATAGTACAGTGTACTAACAGTTGTACTTCGTGATACATGATTGTTGCAGTGCTGAAAATAGCGTTGTGAAAGATTGTTGTGGCGAAGTGCGGCGTGAATGAAATGGTTAGCTTGAGGCTGCTGACAGCTTCGGTGCTTACCTTAGATATCTAGATAAGAGGAGATTATAAAAAATAACCGGTACGTTGGTGGAAGGCCAAGGCCCGGTCTAGCAGAAATAAAGTGTGTGAATGCGGCATGTTATACGAGTTAAAACTACGGTGTTTTGTCTGTTTGCTGAAGACGTGTTTTTGCCGGTTAGCTCAGCCTGTAGCGATAGCCGCTAATAGCATTAGTCCTTTGTCTGTTTTCGCGCGGATTTTTGAAAAAAAACACCATAGAAGAAGAAGAGACAACTTTACCACCTATCGGTTGGAGGAGTAATTGCTTGATAATTACAGAAAACTCCATTACCCAGAAAACCTAGAGGTGAAATTGTCTTAGAACTACAAAATACTCTGTCACCCAGTAGATTGATAGATAAATTGAGTTTTGGGGATGAACTTGTAATATTCCTTGCTTTTGACTTGCATTTTTATTTCGATTGTTAATCTTAGTTTTAATTTAGCATTTTAAACTACAGTTGATCATTTTAATTGTACTTCTTTGATTGGTAATTTTAGTTTTGATTCAGTATTTTAACTTTCATTGATAGTTTTAATTGTGTTTCTTTCATGTTGATTTAGGTTTCAATTTAACATTTCAACTCCAGTTGTTAAGTTTAGTTTTAATCCAATATTTTAACTTCCAGTATTGATTCAATATTTTGACTTCAATGGTCAATATTTAATTAAATTTTAATTTAGGATCTTAGTTTAGATTTCAATTTTTAATTCAACATTTTTTAAAAAAGAAAAAAAATCAAATTTTTTAGATATTTGCTATTGATTAATTTTTGCTCAAAATTGTAAAATTCCACTGCTTACATTTTTCACACGTCAAAGCTACAGCCAGAATAGAGATCCATATGATAGAGATAGTTGAGAGGTCAGTGAACTCTCCCAGGCTGCATGATGGTCACACTAAGCACTCAGGAAATGCTTGGAAGAGCCAGAGAAAGGAGTGGAGAAAGATGAAGAAATATCTGGAGAGATGGCAAAAGAACGGGTGGTTTCCAACAGTGACGGCCCCCACAGCTGAAAACAGATGCAAGGTGTTGAGAGAGGCTGCGAAGGCTAGCAACGACGCCACTGCTGATTACGAAGGAGCCAGTCGCATGAGCAGATACGGTAGGAAAAGAGCCCTCGACAAAGAAGACAAGAGGTGCGCAGACACCGAACGGCTGCTCACCTACTGGAAGGCCGCAGACCCGACCACCCCTGCATCTGCTGTGGGACTGCCTGAGGTCCTGAAAGTAGGGGTGACAGACTTCAAGCCCCACAGGACCGCCACCACTCCCGAACCTGACAAACCTGTCCACACACCGGTTTATCCGCCATTGTCAACAGAAGCACACGGGCGGTCTGAACTTCTCCCATCGAATGAGAAGAAGAAGCAAAGAACAACCAATCCCTCCTTGGAAAAACCCTCAATCCAAGCAATCTTGTACAAAGTAAGAGAGACCACAAGGCACAAGAATGGTGTCTACAAACAAACAATGACATTATCGGACGTGTTGAATATAGTGGAGCAGGAAGAAAGAGAGTATGAAAGGTACAGACAGAAAAAGGAAGAAGAATTAATACAACTGGAAGATGCCAGAAAGAATCTGCAACTGCAGACAGAACAAAGAAGAAGTGAAGAAGAAGAAAAGATAAAGAAGAAGAAAAAGGATGAGAGTGAGAAGTTTGAGGCAATGGGAGTCTTGACCATTAAACCCTGGAGACGTAGAACATCCCCATGCGACGATGATGAAGAGATGAAGGGTGCATCTGGAAGATGTCCACCTCTCAGATGCTACACCAGGAAAAGGAAGGAACCAGAACGCTATGCCGACAGGTTTTGTCCTGTAAGAGGTGAGATGCCACCATTGCCCAGAGCCCAACAGTACCCCCTGCTGGTGAAATCCAATGGACAAACTGAGTTTGTGCCATGGGGACACCGAGACATGGACACACTGGAGAAGGCACTGCCACCGCTGAGAGGAGGAGCAAGCCCTTGGATCCGTCTCTTTGAAAAGCTCACGGCAGCGGATAAATTGGCATTGGGGGACATACGGGCTATGATAATCCGAGCAGAGGGAACAATTCAATTGAACGCCCTGGAAGCAAGAACGGGAACGTCCGCCAGAACGGACCAGACCCCATTCAACAACTTCAGAGGAGTCTTTTGGGCATCGATGCGAAGCATCTGGCCCACGAAACCAAACATGAACTCCCTCACTGGTTTGAAAATAAAACCAGAAGAAGAAATGTATCAGTATTTAAAAAGAGCGGAAGTAGAGTGGCATGAGGCCACAGGAGGAAGACATGACAGCCATGAAGCTACTACTGTTGTATGGAGACATACTGTACAGAAAGGCCTGCCCCTACCAGTACAAACAGCGCTGGAAGGAGTAGTAGGGTTGAGCAACATGGAAGATGCCATGTGGAGAGAATATCTCAACCATCACAATCAAAGACACCTAACTGATGAGACAAGCAGAGAGGAAGATCTGAAAAAACTGATACAGCGGCTGCTGAAGATTCAAATAGTGGAGGCCGACAGAGAAATAAGCAAGAAACAGATGGCAGTAACCGAGGCCTCAAAGCCTCAATATCCAGCATTCCTGGCCCCTACAGTGGTGTACGACCAGCCCCCTCCACAGTCCAGAGGCAGAGGACGTGGATACGGCAGAGGAAGAGGACTTCAGCAAGGGGGGTGTGGAAGACATGTAGATGAATGGAATTGCTACATATGTGGAAAAGAAGGTCATTGGGCAAAAGGCTGCCCACATAAAAGAAGAGGAAGACAGTCCAATGCACCACCACAATGAGCGCCATTCCCACCACAACATCAGCAGTATCCAGGACCACCTCCCCTCATGAAACCCCCACAGCAACAGATGCGGTGTTGACCAATAAGATAGAATAGGGTGCTAACTAACATGAGTTAAGTTTTGTTTTCACAGGTGGAGAACACAGAGGCATCCGCAGACAGGAGAAAGCAGTCTCCTATTGTCTCACCAGGTAGTTGGCTGTGGATGTGGTCCAAAGGTGTAAGTGGTACTGACCAACAAGGTGGACTGGACCATGGAAGATTCATTTTATAGCCACGATACATAGATGACATAGGGGTACCAAAGGGGGGTGAATTTAAAGCCAGAAATCAAATAGCTGCAGATTTAGAATCTGTTTTTTCCTGAAGGGTGTCAATCAATAAAAATGTCAATTGGATCAATTACATATGTTATAACCAGCAACATTTTGTAAACTTCACTCGTGACGCCATAGCAGGACTTCACGAGCAGGTAGATAAGACTAGTTTAATGACCTGGTAGAACAGAATAGCATTAAATATGATTCTAGAAGAGTTGCAGGATGTTTGGATCTGCATGTTGTATTTTCATTCCAAACAGAGCAGCTCCTGATCATCTTCGCTGGGATCCTGAAGGACCTGATTGAGTCCAGATGGACTTCTGAAAACATCCGGTGAGATACTGACAATTTGGAAAATTGACTCTGAGAGATTGTTTTGGGGATTTTTGTTTTATAGGGTCAATTTGGGATTTAGAGGTGCATTGTATTAGGAAATATTATTTTTGTCAAGTGAAAAAGGAGCAGACAAAGCTTCTCAGAATTCTTCTCTATCCCTCATTTCACAGGATGGATCCAGAACTCGACGCATGTCCTCCTCCACGATCTGCAGCCCCGCCACCTGGTCCTCTCTGGATGCTGCTGCATCCCTTGCATTCGTGTACTTATACAGAGGTTGATTGATACTGTTTAGTGAGGCAAGCATAGGGCAATCGGTTAGGTGTAGATGATGAATATGTACTTGAACTGTTGTTAGCGACTGTTTAGTTAGGGAAGGATGCCCTCGGGCCAGTATGTAAGATAAGGTTGTTGCGGTTGGAAACTTCCATGCACGCTGGTTCGGAAAAGGGACTGTGTTCTTCCGGGGTTTTATGAACACACTATGAATAGTGTGTTAGGGGGGATTTGTTAAGGATTTAAGTATTAGAAATATTATAAGTAGGATTAAATAACACCCCTAGTGGTGAGTAGAAGTGTCACAACAATAATAATAATGTCAAAATAGGTTAAAAAGTCACAAAATATTTACTTATGGAATGTATTATGTTTACAATATTCTTACTTGTAGAGGATATTATGTTACAGTATTTTACTCATTGAATGTATTAAACCATAGAAGTATAGTCACTAAAGGTATTAAAACACTGTATGAATAGTTTTGAGGGTCAGAAAGAGATCATTTTGAGTGAGACTTTACAGAGGTGCAGCAGAGAACAGAGGGATGGACAACTGACCACCAGGACCTGAGGAGGAGTCCGGACGACTTCAACCAAACACTGAGATGATAACTGCCCCAAGCCAGGAGGGGCTATTGAATTTCGGCCAATCACAGAGGCTGATACTGGACATTTAAACTTTCGGACAGAGACTTTTAAATATAGGCTTAGTTCCAGAGGGTTTTTGCCAGAGTTCGCGCCGTTACCACTCTGGGTAGTTTACCAGCTGGGCTGGGCTATTTAGTGGGCCTTGTGAGAACTCTGCCCTGGGGACATATTGATATCGATAGAGTAATTCAGTTTGCAACTGTTCTAGCTTCTCTTGTTTATTAAATACTTTTTGATTGTTAACCGGATCCAGTTCATTTTTGGTGCGACTGGAAAGTCCAGCGGTCTGGGTCTCCCCTGAAAACATCTAACCCTAACAATTGTAAACAACCAATCAGAGGAGAGCTAGCAACGTCAGCAGTACCGCTAACGGCTAACTAACGGAGGTTCACTTCAGTTACATTATGATGCCTTCAGGCTCTGTTCAGTGAAAATGAGTACTGGCTGAAGGTACATTATAACGTTATCATGATGTGTTCACATGTCATCTGTAAAATGTAGTTTTGGTGATAAACTTGAATAAATCCAGTACTTTGAAGGAGATGTTTTCACGTTAATATAAAATAGATGTTGTACACAAGATGGACGTGTAGTGGTGACCTCATATTAACATAAATCTGCACTAAAATAAGATCAAGTTGAGTTTGAGAGGAGGAAAATCGCAAAGGAGGTGGAAGTCTGACAAGAAAATAAACAAAACACAAGAAAACTAGGGTGTTGCCGAGGTCAGTAGTCAAGAAGACGACGCAGAATCAACGGCAGGTGATGTAGCTAACGTAGCTAACGTAAATAGAATGTAAAGAAAATATGCAAACCCAGCCAACATATTGAGAAAGACTTATGACTCCTTTGAATATGAGCACTTTATGTGCTGAATGTTGGACACTTCTAGTACAGATGGAACACCAGTTAGTAGGTATTTATTCACCACTAGAGAGGGCCCCTACAGTATATATGTATATATATAATAATATATTATTATATATATACTATAGCATTAGAACGTCTACCAGGATGCTGTCTTTCACCCACTTTATTTATAATGTTATAGCAGAATGAAGACCTTAAAGGGTTAACGTTTTTTTTTTTACAGATGATGTAATGTGTTAATTATTTAGAGCAGTGGGTACCGGGCCGTGGATCATTTGGTACCGGGCCGCACAGAAAGAATAAATATTATATTATTTCCGTTTTATTGATTATCAGAGTCTGAAAGAAGTTTTATTTTGAAAAATGACCGGATTCTCTAGCAATGTCATCCGCCTGTGCCTCTTGACATGTCAAGACGCTCGTCTCGGTCACTTGATACGTTACCTCAAAAATTAAGCCCACAAACTAGCGAAAATGAGTAAATAACTTTTGGAGAGCTTCTTTGCAAAGAGGAAAGAAAGCTTCATTTAACAGACAATATCAGGAGTCTGATTAAATATCAGGAGTGATTCTGACGCGCCAAACCCGCTCTGCAGAATATGTGGTGACAGAGGAAGATCAGCTGCTGGAGATTGTAAATGACGGTGGCCTTAAAAGTATGTTTGAGACAACAACTCTGCTGGTGTTTGGATTAAAATCAAGGCTGAATATCCTGAGATCACCACTAAAGCACTGAAACCCTGCTTCCATTTCATACATCCTCTTTGTGAAGCGGGATGTTCTGCAGTGACGGCAATCAAAACTAAACGGAGTAGACTGGACATCAGGAACAGACTTCGGGTGTCTTTGTCTCCCGTTACCCCCAGATGGACCGTCTCGTTGCAAAGAAACAAGCTCAGGGCTCCACTGATTCAGAGTTATTGTGAGTTGTATTATTTATGCATTTCATATTTGCTTTCATGCCGATCGTATCATTTTATTTCGTCGTGTTTTTCCGCCACACCTTGAAGGCCGGTCCGTGAAAATATTGTCTTACATGAAACCGGTCCATGGCGCAAAAAAGGTTGAGGACCTCTGATCTAGAGGACTCTGACTCACGTCGTCCTATATTAATTACTAATTAAAATTACAAACAAATATCTGTCTATTGTTCCACCATGTTGGAGGAAATGTGGACGTGGACCACTCACGTGTTCTGGTTGAATATTTTCTCAGGATTTATCAGAGACAGAGCATCCAGATCCCCTTTTCCCATTTTTATTAATATTTATTATTCTATGTTTTTGTTTTTCTCTTTTTGTGTTCCGTCTCTGAAAATATAAAATAGATATTAGAGATGATTATACATCATTCAGAATAATAATGGAGATATTCATTTGAATCAATAAAACTATGAATAAAACGCTATAAATTATTTTAACAAAGTAAAAGTACAACATTTAGTATTTTGATGGTTTACTGACTTCAGAGCGTTTAAATGATTTTTGGGTCCTTTAGACCAGCTGATCGAACATCAACACGGATCATTATGATCAATAATTAGTATCAGCAGCAAAGAATAACCTGATCAGAGATCTAAAAGTTATATTTGCTCCTTTTAATAAGTATTGAACATTAGAAGTATTAAAACATGATCAGTTTAAATGTCAGTGAGTTATTGATATTTAATATCTGGACGTTACATAATTCACTGGATAGATTTTATTTTGAAAGGACTTCATTTGAATTATGTTTTTGATGAGTTAGTTCTTCTTACATTTATTTCTCCCACA
The DNA here is from genome assembly GCF_050575085.1 of Anarhichas minor. Lineage (NCBI taxonomy): Eukaryota > Metazoa > Chordata > Actinopteri > Perciformes > Anarhichadidae > Anarhichas > Anarhichas minor. The sequence continues at coordinate 257,915 of NW_027466499.1, read as the reverse complement.
CCAGAAGGTTCTTTTGTTTATTACTAATATCAATGGAGCTGTGACGTCACACCAATCAATACATCTGATCGTTGTCTGTTTTAAACTCACCGGTCCGGTTCAATCGGACCATCGGACTCAGCACCGCCTCCAGCAGCCGGTTCTGCCGCTCCAGCTGCCTCCGGTACTCCTCCACCTCCCGGTCCAGCAGCTCCACGATCCGTTCCCCCGCCGCCGCAAGCCGCTCGGTGAGCAGCAGCCGGAGGAGGCGGAGGAGGCGACCACCGGAGCCACCGGAGCTCCGCTTCTCCAGCCTCCTCAAGACCTCCTCCCCGACCCGGGTCAGCTGCTCCGACACCGACACTGTCAGGGACCGGAGCCCGAACCGCGGCGGGTGTTCTGTCAGAGACATCCCGGTAAAGAGCTCCGTCCTCCGGCCAGAAGGGAAGAAAACAACACGGAGGTGATCCGGGTCACCGAGTTCATAGAGACAGAAGTCTGCCCTCTGCTGGACTGGAGGGCACATAGATAAAAGAGATACTACTGATACTACAGATACTACTACATATACTACATATACTACATATACTACTGATACTACTGATATTACTGATACTACTGATAATACTACTGATACTACATCAATTACATATACTACATATGCTACTGATACTACTCATACTACATATACTACTGATACTACTCATACTACTACTAACACTACAAATACTACATATACTACTGGTACAGTACTACACAGTGGTGTATAAAGTACCCAAAAGCCATACTTGAGTAAAAGTAAAGATACCTTACTTGAAAATGACTCCAGTAAAAGTAAAAGTCACCTATTAGAATACTACTTGAGTAAAAGTCTTAAAGTATCTGATATTTACTGTTCTTAAGTATCAAAAGTAATTGTCTGATATTAAATGTACTTAAGTATTAAAAGTAAAAGTACAAGTAAATGCTGTTAATAAAAAAGCAAAGGGTCAGAATTATGAAGTTTATTCTTTTAAGTGCAGTGGCCACCATGACCAAGGACATGGAGCTGTGTTGAACATACTTGTGTTGGCTGTGATCCATCCAGGAGCAACAATGTTCAACATAATATATTGTACATAAGTATACTTTTGCATCTACTATGAACTTATCATCATAATTCTCCGAAAAGCAATATGACACTATGAAGGAGTTGTAACAGTGCGTTTATAAGTATGCTCATTCCGACTAGAGGATGTAGAGGGTAAATGCATAATATTGTGTTCAGCAGAAAATATCCACTTGATGCATCAGGTCAGTGTTGTGAGAAAGGACGCCTGCCTTGTGAACTCCTATGGGCCTGATTTGAACACAACAGGCAAAGGTTTTGCTCAAGCTGAATCTGCAATTGGGCAACTGCTACCATCATAACTCCATCTGATCATCCACAAAATGACTCAAATATCAAAACATGATCAACACTAAAGCAGCACCGAAAGTAATGTGGAGGGTTGAATCTCCCCCACCGAGAGAAGGCCGGAGAGCACGCTCCACTGTTATTTTACAGTAGAGTTGCTTCTTAATAAATCTACCATAAACTGGTTTACAATTAAAAGTATTTAATCCTACTGAAGCTAATACAATTACAGAATGAAGTACACTACTAACAAAATATATAATAATATGATCCGCGCGGAAAAGCTATTCACTCGCGACTCAGCCTGAAAACACAGATGTTTCCACGCTGAGAGCCGAGTAGGAAGAGAGTGAATACCTTTCCAGCACTTCCTCTTACAGTTTGAAATCCCCTCCCTTTTGGCCATCTTAATTCCTATTGGCTAATTTCGGTTGCCTCCTCCTGGCGTCAGGCTTCCGAAAACCCTCGCGCGGGCACAACCTGCAAATGTCTGTCTAGAAGTCTAACTTTCCCTTGGCTATTCTTCACAGTTTAATACATTCAATGACTGTCTTTTATGGCTTAACACTTCTTTGGTAAACATTCTATATAAAGATTAGGATTTGCAACTTTTGGCAAAAACCTTCACAAGTTTCACAAGCAAATATTAAGGTGCTACAATTCTACTAAGATACACTTCTAACTACAAATTCTAAAACACTTCTAATTATGAATCTTCTAATTATGAATCATTAAACACTTCTATTATAATTTCTTAAAACACACTTCTAAACCCCAAATTTCCTACAGTAACAACCCAGTCATTACTTGAAACTGAAAAATGTCCTGTTCATCTTCAAAAGAAGTTGGTTTTCAAAATTGCGAGAATTCAGTCTTGCTCTTCTTGGGCTGAAGACTAGTCCTGCGATGCTAAACAGCCTTTCACAGGCCGCTGAGGCAGGTAGAGGTGTGTTCAGCTTCACAGACAGCTTGCGCACAGCTGGGAAGGATTTCCCTAATGCTAACCCTAATACTAACCCTAATGCTAACACTAATGCTAACCCTAATACTAACCCTAATGCTGCGCTCTCGCGGCTCCTGTCAATCCTATGGTGTGGTGGCTAACTAACGTTAAGTTAGCTAACGTTAGCCAACTAGTGCTGCAATGATTATTAATCAACAAAATCTCACAACTGTCAACACTTCCTCAGCTCACTAACTCGCTAGCGATCCACGGGTGTTGGTCTTCGTCACCACCGTCGTTTGTTGCGGGAGTAGCAGGTGCTTCCATTTCTGCTTCCATCATGAAATCAGTCATCGTAGAGTGGAATTCTACTCATGTAGTCGCTCGCTAGCTATAGCATATAGCATCCTGAGCATCACTGGGAATCTAAACACCGCGGCTTTGAGAGCACTTGTTTGCAATTGCGCATTAACGTGATTAAACAATGATTTAACTTGTAAGCTAGGACCACTGATTCACCAAACCTGCTTGCTTGCAGTCTGTGTTCCACCACAGTCCCCGACGTTGGTCTCATGATTCATTTTGTTTCTAAAGATAGATATCTGAATGTAACTGAATGTTTTTTACAAGCGGTTTGACAATTATGACTTCTCTGCTGAATGTGACATGGCGCTTGATAGTATTGCTGTTGATGATGTTGACATGGTGCTTGATGGTATTGCTGCTGATGATGTTGACATGGTGCTTGATAGTATTGCTGTTGATGATGTTGACATGGTGCTTGATAGTATTGCTGTTGATGATGTTGACATGGTGCTTGATAGTATTGCTGCTGATGATGTTGACATGGTGCTTGATAGTATTGCTGTTGATGATGTTGACATGGTGCTTGATAGTATTGCTGTTGATGATGTTGACATGGTGCTTGATAGTATTGCTGTTGATGATGTTGACATGGTGCTTGATGGTATTGCTGCTGATGATGTTGACATGGTGCTTGATGGTATTGCTGCTGCTGATGTTGACATGGTGCTTGATGGTATTGCTGCTGATGATGTTGACATGGTGCTTGATAGTATTGCTGTTGATGATGTTGACATGGTGCTTGATAGTATTGCTGTTGATGTTGACATGGTGCTTGATGGTATTGCTGTTGAGATGGTGCTTGATAGTATTGCTGTTGATGATGTTGACATGGTGCTTGATGGTATTGCTGATGATGATGTTGACGTGGTGCTTGATAGTATTGCTGTTGATGATGTTGACATGGTGCTTGATGGTATTGCTGCTGCTGATGTTGACATGGTGCTTGATGGTATTGCTGCTGATGATGTTGACATGGTGCTTGATAGTATTGCTGTTGATGTTGACATGGTGCTTGATAGTATTGCTGCTGATGATGTTGACATGGTGCTTGATAGTATTGCTGTTGATGATGTTGACATGGTGCTTGATGGTATTGCTGCTGATGATGTTGACATGGTGCTTGATAGTATTGCTGCTGATGATGTTGACATGGTGCTGGATGGTATTGCTGTTGATGATGTTGACATGGTGCTTGATAGTATTGCTGTTGATGTTGACATGGTGCTTGATAGTATTGCTGCTGATGATGTTGACATGGTGCTTGATATTGCTGTTGATGATGTTGACATGGTGCTTGATATTGCTGTTGATGATGTTGACATGGTGCTTGATATTGCTGTTGATGATGTTGACATGGTGCTTGATATTGCTGTTGATGATGTTGACATGGTGCTTGATATTGCTGTTGATGTTGACATGGTGCTTGATAGTATTGCTGTTGATGATGTTGACATGGTGCTTGATAGTATTGCTGTTGATGATGTTGACATGGTGCTTGATGGTATTGCTGCTGATGATGTTGACGTGGTGCTTGATAGTATTGCTGTTGATGTTGACATGGTGCTTGATGGTATTGCTGTTGATTATGTTGACATGGTGCTTGATCGTATTGCTGTTGATGATGTTGACATGGTGCTTGATCGTATTGCTGTTGATGATGTTGACATGGTGCTTGATAGTATTGCTGTTGATGTTGACATGGTGCTTGATAGTATTGCTGCTGATGATGTTGACATGGTGCTTGATAGTATTGCTGTTGATGATGTTGACATGGTGCTTGATGGTATTGCTGCTGATGATGTTGACATGGTGCTTGATAGTATTGCTGCTGATGATGTTGACATGGTGCTGGATGGTATTGCTGTTGATGATGTTGACATGGTGCTTGATAGTATTGCTGTTGATGATGTTGACAGGCTAGAGATTGACCATGAATCCGTCAACAAGGTCCTTAAGCAGATCAATGTCAACAAGGCCACAGGTCCGGATGGTATCTCTGCTTTTCTATTAAAAACATGTGCAGATGAATTGACAGAGGTCTAGATTCTCACACTGTACCAACACAATGGAAAAAGGCAATCATCACACCGGTCCCTAAGAAGCCCTGTCCACAGGAGAATAATGATTTTAGACCTATTGCTCTAACCTCTGTTGTAATGACGTGTATGGAGAAGCTCATGGTCAGCAAACTACGGCTGGATGTCGGCCCACAGCTAGATCCCTACCAGTCTGCATACACACAGCAGAGAGGTACTGATGATGCAACCAACAGTATAGTGCACCTGTCTAAACACCTGGAGAATCCGAGGGCCCATGCTAGACTGTTGTTTGTAGATTTCAGTTCAGCCTTTAACACCCTACAGCCTCATGTTCTCCTGAATACACTGCAGTTGATGAATGTCAACCCCTTCACTATTAAGTGGTACCACTCATTCCTCACCAACTGTACCCAGCAGGTCAGGGTGAACAGGACCTTGTCTGAACCCTTGACCATCAACACCGGCGCCCCCCAGGGGTTGTTAGGTTCAAGGAACCTCTAGACTGTGGGGACACCGCATGTGATCCAGCCTCTTACACAAAGACAGCCGGTTTCAATTATAAACAAAGCATTTAATACCTCTGATGCTAAAACAATTGCATAGTGAAGTACATTATTTACAGTTACACAGAATATGACCTGCTCACCCCGAAAAACGTTACCACCCACACAGTGGAACAGGAGCAAGAGGCCGGAAGTTCTTTCTCTCCCGCCTTACATAGTTCAAAAAACATCCCATAATGTCCGTAATTCCTATTGGCTAAATCCAGCTGGCTCCTCCTCCTCGCAGGACCCTCGCACGGGTATGACCTGTAATTGCCTGTCTAGAAATCTATCTGTCCCTTACTCCCAACATACTATTCTTTACAGTTTAATACATTCAATGACTGTCTTTTATGGCTTAACACTTCTATGATAAACATTATATATAAAGATAAGGATTTGCAACTTTTGGCAAAAACTTCACAAGCATAGATATAAAGTTGCTACAAATTCTACTAAGATACACTTCTAACTACAAATCACTTCTAACTACAAATCACTTCTAACTACAAATTCTAAAACACTTCTACAATTATGAATCTTCTAATTATGTATTCCAAAACACTTCTAATTATGATTTCTTAATTATGAATCATTAAACACTTCTATTATAATTTCTTAAAACACAGTTCTAAACCCAAATTTCCTACAGGGTGCGTCAGTTCACCAGTCCTGTTCACCCTGTACACTAATGAATGTACATGCAGCACTGCTAACAATTGCATGATCAAGTGTTGTGATGATACAGCCATCCTGGGTCTCATGTCTGACACATCGGATACAGCTGTGTACAGACATGAGATTCAGAACTTTGTCCAGTGGTGCGACAAACACTTCCTCATCCTCAACGTCAGGAAAACAGAGGAGATGGTATTTGACCCCAAATACATTGGAGACCACTCACCAGTGGTTATCCATGAGCAGAACATTGCACAGGTTGACTCCTACAGGTACCCGGGCATACATATTGACAATAAACTGACATGGAGTGTTCAGGTAGAAAATGTCTGCAGTAGGGTCCAACAGCAGCTACACTTCCTCCGCAGGCTGAGGGTCTTTGGTGTCAACCAGAAAGTCTTGCTCCTCTTACCGCGCCATCGTTGAGAGCGTCCTGCGGTTTGGCATCTCAGTGTGCAGCTGAAAGCCCAGATCACCGGCTAACACGAAGAGCCATGAAGATCATCATCACTACTGATACTACTACAGATACTTCAGACACTACTGATACTAAATATACTACATATTGATGGCTGTTGAGCAAAATCTGAAAAATGCCTGGATCATTTTGCAGAGAGGATCTTTTGCACTTGGTGCAAATTGGAAGAGGTTCTACAAAATGATGCTCTAAATTAAGTTTCAACAAAGGGCGGGATTATTTTAAGACAGACTGAATATGAACAGCCTTCCTTGTTCTCATCATCCAAAGTGAAATCTGGCAATCAGAAAATTCTGCATAGGTTTTGCGCTTTGGCCCTCGAAATGCTACCAATACTACATATAGTACATCTGATAATACAGATACTACTGGTACTACTACTGATACTACAAATACTACTGATACTACATATACTACTACAGATACATAATTTTAATACTACTGATACTACCACTGATACTGATACTATACTACAGATACTCCTGATACTACTACTGATAGTCAAGGACTGACTTTTTTCACCAAGTAACATTTAATAAATCAGGCACTTCCCGTCTCAAAGCGAGTTCATGCATTTGTTACCTCTAGACTAGATTACTGTGATTCCTTATTTTCAGGCTGCTCTAATGAGTCTCTTAAATCTCCAGCTGATTCAGAATGCTGCAGCTCGTGTACTAACAAGAACTAAGAGAAGAGATCATATTACTCCTGTATGAGCTTCTCTGCACTGGCTCCCTGTAAAATCGGGAATATAATTTAAAATCCTTCTCCTCACCTACAAAGCCCTGATTGGTCAGACACCATCATATTTTAAATAGCTTATATAACCATATTATCCTATGAGAGAGCTGCGCTCCCTGAATTCAGGGTTACTTGTGGTTCCTAGAGTCTTAAAAAGTAGAACAGGAACCAGAAACTTCAGTTATCAAGCTCCTCTTCTGTGGAACCAGCTTCCAGTTTCAGTCCAGGGGGCAGACACACTCACCACATCTAAGAGTAGGCTTAAGACTTTCCTTTTTGATAACTCTTATAGTTCATTGGTTCAGGTTTATAGTTAGGGCTGGATCAGGTTTATAGTTAGGGCTGGATCAGGTTTATAGTTAGGGCTGGTTCAGGTTTATAGTTAGGGCTGATTCAGGTTTATAGTTAGGGCTGGTTCAGGTTTATAGTTAGGGCTGATTCAGGTTTATAGTTAGGGCTGGTTCAGGTTTATAGTTAGGGCTGATTCAGGTTTATAGTTAGGGCTGGTTCAGGTTTATAGTTAGGGCTGATTCAGGTTTATAGTTAGGGCTGATTCAGGTTTATAGTTAGGGCTGGTTCAGGTTTATAGTTAGGGCTGATTCAGGTTTATAGTTAGGGCTGGTTCAGGTTTATAGTTAGGGCTGGTTCAGGTTTATAGTTAGGGCTGGTTCAGGTTTATAGTTAGGGCTGGTTCAGGTTTATAGTTAGGGCTGGTTCAGGTTTATAGTTAGGGCTGGCTCAGGTTTATAGTTAGGGCTGGATCAGGTTTATAGTGAGGGCTGGTTCAGGTTTATAGTTAGGGCTGGCTCAGGTTTATAGTTAGGGCTGGTTCAGGTTTATAGTTAGGGCTGGTTCAGGTTTATAGTGAGGGCTGGTTCAGGTTTATAGTTAGGGCTGGATCAGGTTTATAGTGAGGGCTGGCTCAGGTTTATAGTTAGGGCTGGCTCAGGTTTATAGTTAGGACTGGATCAGGTTTATAGTTAGGTCCAGCCCCTAGATAAGCTGCTATAGACCTAGACTGCTAGAGGACTGCCTAGGATACACTGAGCTTCTCTCTCTCCTTCTGTATAAATTCATGTCCCATTAATAACTTTACTTCTTCCTCTGATTCTCTGCATTTTCTCTCCCTGCAGATTTCCATGGATCCTGGTTCTACCTGGACCGTAGTCCTGTCTCCTGTCCTGGTCCTGCCTGACACCCACTGCTACTATTATTAGTAACATTTATACTGCCATTACTACTCTCATTATATGAAAAATGTATGTCGTATGCATTGAATGTGTTGTACCTCTGTCATGTTGTTCATTCTGTACACATGACATCTATCACACTTCATCCTGACAGAGGATCCCTCTTCTGATGCTTTATGTTGTACAGATTGTAAAGGTCTCCGAGGCTAATTTGTGATATGAAGCTTTACAAACTGACATTTATACAAACACCTACTACTGATATTTACAGAACAATACATGTTTCTTCAGCTCTCTCGTAGTTTGAACTGTGTGAATAGTAAAGACATCATCAAAGGGGGAGGAGTCTCACCTCAAGGATCACATGTCATCCATGATCTGCTACAATATTTAAATCAGGTTTCATTTATTGAAATGGACATCACAGTAGCATAAAAATGTATTATTCAGCGTTTGGTTGTACTTAGCTCCGCCCTCTTCACTCACTTCTGGTTGCAAAAAATTAAAGAGAGAGAGAGACCAAGAGAAGTCTGGAGACTCAACATTAAAAACAAACTTCGTGTTCAAAGAAGGATTAACGGAGGGTGTGGCGACCTCAGCGGCAGACATACAGTACGTCATAAACACGTGAACAATGTTTGTGTATAAAAGTATTTTAATTAAAGTTCTGAAATCTAGCTCTATTGATTTATGTTGTTATTGATATCAGACTTAAAGAGACTGAATGTTTCTGACATTTACTTTCAGGCAGGTTTTAATAGTCAGTTCTACGGACACAGTACGGAACTAAGTACCACACAGTTGGGCTGGGCGGTATGACCAAAAATGCATATCACGGTATTTTGTAAGATTCTGGTGGTTTCACGGTATATCATGGTATTTTTTTTTTCGCGTTAAAGCATTAATTAATTAACGCCGAAAAGAACCGGTCGGCCAACCGGCCAGCGAGCGGTGAACAGCTGTTTGTGTGGCGTGTCTTTTGTTCTGTCACTTCCTGTTTCCTTCACCTACATTCCCCTGGGTCCTAAGTCCCTCCCTGTACAGATTCTTATCACCCTCTATGTACCAACGTACATTTATAACAAATACCACACATATTACGGTAATCAGTGTTGCATATGTGTCTGACCTAAATACCTTTTGTTGTTCAGTCTTTGTTCATCCTGCAACGCTCTTTTCTGTTCTTTAATGTAACGTTACTGGCGCGACAGAGCCTCTCCCAGCTGTTAGCAGACTGTTGTTAGCGAGCTTTACCCAGCATGCAGTTCGGCGGTGTAATTTTATAAATGTACAATTATTAGTGTTACAAATTGTTTATGTGTCACAAACTTGTGTCGTGGTGTTTTACTCTGTTAAAGAGCATTAGTTGTGTGTTATTAATTGTTGTTATAAAGTTATAACCATGACTAGGGTTCCCTCTCAATACAGCTAAGACAACTAGCTCCCACCGTAGCGCGCTCAGTCTATAGTCTGATCTACACTCCGGAGCAGAAGGTGGCGGTAATGCACCAATAAGATGGATGCCAACCGCCGTAAAACTAGAAGAAGAAGAATTAGCGCTCACAGCAGCGAACAATATATTTTGCTGCCTGTTGAAGAGCGACAGAAGTTGTTTCGACTGTGCACCGGTATGACGTTATATGAAAAATTCATATCATACGGGAAATTAAAACCGGTATACCGCCCAGCCCTACTACACAGTACAGTAATGAGTGGTACTGAGTACCACTCATTACTGTACTGACTACTTACTGAGACAGTAAAGTTGTCTAATTGAAAAGTTGAACCTTGTTGGTTACAGTTTTTGTCCATAACATGCAGGGTCAGCAGTCTGTCCTCTGAAGCTCTACAGCTGGATGAATCCTGAGTAGAGACCGTCTGAGTTCTGGTCCGGCTCCGGGCCCGACTCCCCCCCTTCAGCCGCGTGGACTTTGAGGTGTCCGTTGAGCGACCGCTTGGCCTGGAAGCTCTTCCCGCACACCCAGCAACTGTACGGTTTCTCTCCGGTGTGGATCAGCATGTGTCTCTTCAGGTCCACTTCCTGCATGAAGCCTTTGCCGCAC